>NC_142664.1:19794992-20097908 GCF_026168435.1 Sesamum indicum | reverse complement strand
ATAAAATATATAGACTAACAAATCATATTTTTTTTTTTTTAAAAAAACCTTAATGTATCATCTACACAAAAGAATTTATATAGTGTTATCATAATGATGTGGAGTCACTTTTGTAATTACAGTTAATTTTTAAAATTATCTAATAAAGAGTAGAATTGTCATATTTTAAAAATATAAATAGAAAAGCCCCTCCATACTCATAGACGACGATAATGATATCATAGCACCAATTTTTTGTAATTGTTAAAAATGCATTTCATGGCAAAATAACTAACTTATGCAACTTTTCAAAATTTAAATTAATTAATAATTATTTTCTTTCTTTCTTTCTTTTTATTAATGTAACGTACTGGTTGATGTATTTTACTTTTATTTATGATATATTTTAAAGTATGAAAGATTATTTATTACATGCATGCAGGAACAGCGTGCCAAACTGCCGATTGTGAGTGTAAGTATTTTTTTTTTTTTATTAGTATAGATTTTTAGAAAAAGGAGGAGAGAGGAGAATAAATAAAAGATGAAACTTAATTAACAATGAATTTTTGAAAAGATAAAAGAGTATATATTGAAGCAATATTTGATACAAATTAAAAATGTAGTAAAGTAAAAAACTCACCATAATAATTGGCAGTGATGAGTGAGATTTAATAGATAAGAGAATGCAAAAATAGCATGAATTGTTGCTCCAATGGGCAGTACTTCCTCATCAACAGTATAGTAAGGACTATGAGGAGGATACACTGATCCAACCTCTTCATTTCTTACTCCCAAAAGCAAGAATGACCCTGGTACCCTTTCTAAATATACTGCAAAATCTTCACTCCCCATGAATATAGGGGCTATTTTTGTCTTTTCCTCTCCTACTACCATTCTTGTCACTCTTTGCACATGTTGATATATTTCTTCATCGTTTATGGTAGGGGGAAGCGTTGGATGCTCTTTGCCGTCAAACTTGACGTCGGCCGAGCATCGATGCACAGCCGCTTGCCCTTTTATCACCTGTCCATAGAGTTGAAAAACAAATCAAAACTGTGCCAGCTAAGTATATATAATGTATGAAGTTTGAACAGAGTGTTCTATTCAATACAACTTTTGAGCCAATCTCGAGCTCGACTCATGTTCGATTCAACTAAAATTCGTTACCTCGCCTATTCTTCTCCTTAGCGCATAGAAGCTCGTTCGCCCAAATGCCCTGAAAGTACCAGCAATAGTAGCTGATTCAGGAATGGCATCTAAGTCTCCTCCGCATTGAACTATAGTCACAGAAACCACCTGAAAAGGTACCCAATTCTAGTCACCCCAGAAGCACCAAATGCAGTATGAACAACTTGTTCAAATTAAAATTACCTGAGAATCTAAAGGGTCAGTCTCCCTGGAGACAATATGTTGTAAGCTAATAATAGAAGCCGAAGCAGCCAAAACCGGATCAATGGAGCCGTGTGGGGCCGCTGCATGCCCTCCCCTTCCCCTGATCACAGCCTTAAAGCTCCCACAACCGGCCAGAAATCGCCCTGGCCGGGATGCAACTGTACCCGACGGATACCTATAGACAGTGTGCAGGCCAAATATCGCGCTAACGTTATCAAGAACGCCCTCTCTCACTATGTCTTTTGCGCCTTCTCCATTTTCCTCTGCTGGTTGGAATATTAAGATAACAGTTCCCTACACGAAAATTAGAGAATATCTGATAACTTCTTCCTAGTATGTTTTTCGTGTTACAACAAAATATATTATTAAAAAAAAATTCTTGTCCAAACCTGCAGATAGTTGCGGAGTTTTTGCAGTATCCTTGCAGCACCTAGAAGCATTGCCATGTGTGCATCGTGCCCGCAGGCGTGCATTTTGCCGTCTACTTGGCTCTTGTGCTCCCATTCCCTCAACTCCTAGTGAAATTGTAATGATTTTCTCCTTAGATTGAATTTTGAAGTTTATTTGCAGAAATTTGAACATGGAACAAAAATTGAGACAGTCAAATTCTACCTTACTCAGCCACTTCTTGAGACAATTTAGGAACAATAAAGTGCGGGTTGAATTTCTTATTGCAGTTCATGTTACATTTTTTATTTATTTTACATATACACCCTATATGTATAAATATAGGAAAAATACAAACTCTTTGTAATATTTCAAATGAGCAAATTATTCCTTTATAAAGAAAAAATAACAATTTACCTCCGCATATTTTAAAAAATGCAGCATTTTATCCTTCTGTGTTTTTTCAAATGAGAAATAGTTTGCTTTGCAATATTATAGGAAGGTAAATTGCATTAAACTCTAATAAATCATTAACTTTATTGGAAAAAGGATTTTATACACATGCTGCCTGTATATGAAACAAAATGGAAGATGGAACAGAAAATTAAAAGTAGGAAAATATTAAGGAAAGTGAATTAACTGAAGTTTCCAGAAATAGAAATCTAAGTCATGATAAGTCTACTCCATTACAGTAGAACATAGTCCATGTGGTAATGACAGCCTTTAGATAATAAAAAAGAAAGAAAAAGAAACTAGCTACGACCACCTGAAATTCATCAAACGGAAAACGCTACTTCCAACCTTAAGAAGAAAGAAGAAGAAGAAACTAGAAACAAAAAATCCCAACCTGAATAGGCAGAGCATCCATATCTGCTCTCAGAGCCACAAACGGAGGAGAACCGGAGCCGATGGTGGCCACCACACCGGTACGTGCCACCGGCCAACGATACTCGATCCCCATTTTATCCAATTCAAGCGTGATAAGAGAGCTCGTGTCGAACTCCTCGAAGGCAAGTTCAGGATTCTTGTGAATTTCTCTTCTTATGTTCACCATCCACTCCACCGTCTCCGGTTCATTAGCCAACTCCTTTGTGTAGCTAAGGAGGGAGGAATTACGCCCGTGGAGAAAAGGGTTCAAGCAAACATCACCGTCAGCAAGTTGCATAAACAGCGATAGAGCAGCACTGACGACTATGATCAGGACCCCGAGTTGGTCTTGGAATAACAGTTCCATTTCCTCCCAAAAATATCAAGAATTATGAAAGGTATAAAGAGATAAAAAGAGGAAGAGTTCTTGAGACCATATCATTGAACGGTTATAAATATTCCGACAAATATTGAATTAATATGGAAAATAATGACGGGAACAATAATTCATGAGAAAAACGTGAAAAATATATTTATAATATATATATAAAAAGTTAAATTATAGAATTTTCTGAAAACAACTTGGGTGGGTCTTGTCTCCCATGATGTTATATTTTTAAACTTGTTTGACAGGATTAAAATTCTGGAAGGAAAATTGTTTAAGACATATCTGTGTCCTGATGTCGGTTTCACGTGTGATATTCCATGAATAGGAATTATGAACAACTCTATATGTAGCACACAGAGGTTTAACTTTATCTTAGGACAGTGAATGATTGGACAAAGAAATTTCAATAATTTCAAGAAGATATGAATAAAGTAAAGTATAATATCTTGAAAATCTGGGGACGACTGGCTGAAAATGAAATGCTAGTCACAACTCACATAAATGGGCTCCCTGTAAAGTCAATTATTCCGTGGATATATATATATATAATTATATGCATTTACTAATAAAATTCTTGTAGTTTTTTCTGTACAAAACTATATATATTAAATTCTATGGATAATGACATTAATTATGGAGGTTTTATTTTATAAATGGCTGAATTTATTTCAAATATTTTATAAGTGTATATAATTTAGGGATAATTGAATTTACACTTCCTATTTATGGTCTATGTAGACTAATTACTCCTGTCTTTTGAATATTGATATATACATTCATAAAAAACGTCGACATCATTTCCACAAACCACTCTTACTTTTTGAAAAATTACACATATACATTTCAAAACGTCAATATCGTGACACAAATTATCCTTGCATTTAGGCCATTAGATGTGATTTTTGTAATTATGAAATAGGAGGAAATAGTTTGTGTAAACAAATCATAAGTCCGGGGTGTAAATATAATTAACCCTATAATTTATAAAATACTTTTAAAGTTTATGAGATGTTATATTGAAACAATAAGATTACAAGCTTATAAAATATTTATAAATGATAATTTTATAATTAATATAATTAAAATTGAAGAAGTTTGTTAGAATTTAAATTGAAAACTCAAATAATTTTTGAAGGAGTTTATAAGTTGCTTACTAATAAAAACATATTTTTGGATTTATAAATTCATTTCATAAAAAAATTTACGAACTGATTTTTAATATTTTATAAACTTTCATACATATAATAAAATATTTTGAAAATTTATAAATTCTTCCAAACACTCCCTTAATTTTCTTGGATCCATCACTCTTGCCGTTCGAATTTTGAAAACCTCGTCTCTAACATATTAGTTAAAATTTTTAATAAAGCCATTTCATAAAATGACCAAAATATCCTTAAAATTTTACTCAAACCATATCTCCACAAAAATAAAATAAAAATATAAGATTAAGTTTTTGATTAAAAAATATTTTAAGAAAAGAAGCAACACCAATGTAATAATCTCTTTTTTCTTTAATTTTATAAAATTCAATTTATTGTTATATTATTATTATGTTCAAACTCAAATATTAATTTAATATATTAATATTTTTAAATAATAGTAAATAAAAATAACATAAATATTTACTTTAACTCAATTAATAATAATGCTTAACTTTTAAAATAAGGGTGCGTAAACCACAGTAAAAAATATTCAGATTCATCCCTGAAAGATCCTCCGTCGGGAGTTTATCTAAGTTCATTGAGATCGTAGAGAATGTCAGGAAGACGAGGGAAAGGGCGGAGCTAAGCGCCACAGGAAGGTGCGGAGGGATAACATCCAGGGTATCACCAAGCCGGAGAATGGGCGTTTGGCCCGTCGTGGCGGTGTTAAGCGCGTCAGCGGTTTAATCTACAAAGAGACTCGCGGTGTTTTGAAGATTTTTCTGTAGAATGTCATTCGTGACGCCGTCACCTACACCGAGCATGCTCGCCGGAAGACGGTGACCGCCATGGACGTGGTTTATGCCCTCAAGTGGCAGGGACGCACCCTTTATGGTTTCGGAGGCTAGAATTTTCTAGGATTACGATTGGGGATGGTGATATTTGTGTAGATTTAGTCAGTTTGGGTATTATTAGGATTGAAGAGATCTTGTATTCTATTGTCAGTTTGTTACTTGAATGAGGTGAATTGCTGTGGTGATTCTAAAAAAAAAAAAGGGTGCGTAAAAATCAACAAAAGACCAACAGTTAAATGTAAGCGACAATTATTAAATAACTCATTTTAATGTGATATGGACCCACCATTTGATACTTCATATCTTAGTATACATAATTTTGTGTTTTTTTGTGTGTCTCATCTGATATATATATCCAATGTATGTCGCCCACCTTAATAAAAAGGTTGTACTTGCTATGGGCATCATGGTTAAATACAATTCCAGCCATTGTTGTCACAATCAAAGTTGGGACATAAAAACATATATGGTCCTAAGAAAATCATCAATCAAATTCTAGAAACATGATGCAAGTATCCAATCAATGATAGCTATTTCAATTTGGCTTTAGTATTAGAGTTTTAATAGATTATTTTTAATTGCTTGATTATATTTGATGTCGTCACAAATTAGGTGTGCAAAATTAGGCCTCAGGCTTAGCCCAACAACGAGCCAAGAAGGCCTAAAGCGGGTGGAGGCACTGAAGGGCCTTCTCTGAGCCCCCCAACGGCTCAAGATAGAAGACTGCCAAAAGATGGACGATTGTTGAATGAATCAAGAAGCCCAAGTCCATTGTGGCAGCCAACTAAACACTTGTCTAGGTAGAAGGATGTCATTTTGGATTTGGATATGGTGAGGAAGACCAGGGGGGTGACTCCTCGCTTTTCTAAAGTCTCCCAATTGAGGTGGACTCTCACATGATCTATCAATCAATATGGATAAGGATGTCATGAAGATGCTTATCCGAAGGCAAAGACTCCCTCAACCTTCTCATAAGCCAGTTTCTCTAGGATACTCTAGCTATAAAATCAAGTTTAGCCCCCTAACAGGGGGACAAGTTTTTCCTTTTGAGCACTCATCATCAAATTTCATTTCTACTCTCATTATTATTCTTGAATTTTTCATCATATTTTGCTATTATCCTCGTGTTACTCTTTCATTCGATATTTTTATTTCACTATCTCGTATTTACTTAGGTATCCCAGTGCTAACATTTTTTTTGCAGGTTCCTTTTTTCAGGCTTGCAAAAATATTTGGCCCATCAACGAGCTCGAATCTACACTCGACTGGACCCATGCATTTTTGGCATGCATCAAGTGGGCTCGTCTGTGGGAAACACAAAGATAAGACGTGAGGACCAATGAAAACATCTAGCAACACTTCGAACAAATAAAATATCATGGAGATTGTTGGGAATACTTAGGCTTTTCAGGTGGTGGCAGGTACACCCCTAACCCCCACTGTGGGGCCGACCATCGCCAGATCCTCTAGGCCTGATGACCTTTGATGGAACGTAGCACCTCCTCAGACACTTCGTTAGGAGGGTTATCCCCCGAATTGCTGGAGACCATACAACGCATGATTGCTTTAGCTGTGTGGGAACAAATGCTAGCTGCAACACCAATACCCTTGGTGGCCCCAATTATCGAGGATATACCCGAAGAAAGCCGTGGGCCATTGGCCTTAGGAGTACAGGGTCAACCCCTCTAGCCCCCTGAAGGAGTCCATACACAGTGGCTTGCTCGCTTGGACTGGCTTAGAAAGGGCTCCAGGATGTTCAGTACCAAGTTATGGGAGCGCTTCTAGAGGAGCGACATGGTGTCCCCTTCACCGAAGGTGTTATGATGGATGAACTCCCCACGAATTGCAGGACTCCGGCTATTGCGGAATATGATGGCATGTCTGACCCCCAAGATCACTTGTCTTATTCTGAGAACACAACTCTCTTGGATTGTTACACCGACAGAGTCAAGTGCTGCGTCTTTGTTAACACTTTTGCTAAGGCAACCCAGTAATACCAACTGCTAACAAGAGCTATTGAAAGTTTCCAAGAATTTTGATTCTTGGTTTTTGCTAGTAGTAGGAAACATAGGAAGATGGAGCTTAGCCTCTTTGCAATATGCCTGAAGGACGGGTAGTTCTTGAAGGACTACCTCCATCGATTCAACACACGCAAGTTTGGAGGTACCTTCAGCCACTCAAAGCTAGCGCCTTCTCATAGGAGCTGGGCTCGGGCCACGAAGTACATCAGTATGGAAGATGCCCAAGCTTCCAAGAGAAAATAACGTGGCAAGAAAAGGAAAGAGTCCTAGGAGTAAAACCCCTCCAAAAAGACGAGGCCGGAGTTTTGAGACAAAAAACCCATATTCCAAAGGACGAATCCTATATACACCACATTGAATGTTCCTATTGCTCAAGCACTCATGGCTGTGGAGGGCAATAGTCTGCTAACCTAGCGTAGAATATCTAGGGATGATACCACTCGCCCCAAATCCGATAAATAGTGTTGTTTCCATAATGATTATGGACACACCACCGCAGAGTCCGACATTTGAAGAGTGAAATAGAGCGACTTGTGGGGGAGCAGATCTCTACCAAAAGCAAGAGCAAGATAAAAGAAAAACTATGCGAGAAGCTAGTTTGGGACCCCTTAAGAAAGAAGCTCCTAAGAAATCCACAATCGAGCATGTACCAAAAACATCAATCCTGCACAGAAAGGTGTAATTTGCATGATCATGGAGGACCTATAGGAGGAGACTTCCACCAGGCTAGAAAATCCCAAATACGAGAGGTCAACAGAATGGCTTTGAAAGAAACCCTAGATGTGGAGACCATCGTTGATGCCCCCATCATTCATTTGGATATACCCAGAGGATCGGCGTAACTGTCTCACAAAATGAGGCTTCTGTTATGACGACCACTCTAGCTAACTATTAAGTAGGTGAATCTTTATAGATTCAGGAAGTTCTGCAGATATCTTATTCAGAGAGGCCTATGACCAAATGCAACTAGGGGATGCTGGCTTGGAGGCTGTGGACACTTCATTATATGGTTTAGTGGAAATGGTACAACCTTGAGGCATGATCTCTCTCGCTACCACTATATTTGGGAACAGAGCTATTTAGGAAACATTGCCTCTTAAAGTTCTTGGTTGTAGACATCCCCTCAACATATAATATCATCTTGGGAGGAACCACACTTAAAACCTTTCAAGTTGTGTATCCACATTTTGAATGAAAATTAAATCCCCTGTACTAGGAGGGGTTAGGAAGGTATAGGGGGATTAGCTGAAATCCTGCAAATGCTATGTAAAGTCTATTAGGAAAGGACAAAAGTGAGGTATAGAAGATCTACCAGTTTAAGAATCCTAGAAGAGATGAGGAGAAGTCCCTGTGTTCTTAGAAAATGACAATATTGACATGGACGAGCAAGTCAAAGTCTAACTAGCGGAAAATTACTTGCTCTAGAATTATGATCTCGAAATCCTATAAAGATCACAAGTATTGGATCTCAGTTGGAAGAATTGATCAAGGGGGAATTAGTCAAATGCCTTTGATGAAATGCGGATGTTTTTTTTGTTAGAATTGGTGTGTCAAGCCAATTGTTGGCTCATTGATTAATTCTAAATGATTTTTTTCAATAAAATATTAATATTAAGAATTGTTCTTTGGCCAACTTCATGTTATGATTTATATAATACTTGTATGCATTTGGTAGAAGCCCTTAGATCATGATACTATGGGGTTGGGTTGTGCATATGGTAACCATGAAATCAACCTTTATGGTTTGATCTAAAACATTTGAAGTCGATGAATCATTCAAGACAACGCATTAAACATGATTCCTAAGAAACTTGTACTGAGTGATGCGTTCATATGATGATTATTGCATTTCATAGACAATGATGTATGACGTCTGTGCAATTTTATTGGGTGCACTAATGAGCAATAACCCATTGACGAGGAGATAGAACATAAAAAAACCTACCATTCCAGCGCTTGGTGGAAATAGGAGCAGGCAAAAAATGTACACCACGATGACATCGGGATTAGATTGCTTCTACTGAAAACTTTGAAAAAAGATTTTACAAAAATAGGGCACTGTTAGATTTAAGAACTATGGTGAAATTGGCCATCAAAAGATAAGAGTTGGGAGTGAACTGGTTGAGGGGGAACTGAAAAAGTTCGGAAACCTCCTCATAAAAATTAGGGATGGGAAAGCTGAGGTCAGTCTAAAGTTAGGTGGTAAAAAAGCATAAACAATTAAAAAGAGGGGAGTTGGGTGACTGTAGGGAGAGGGGACATGAATAGTATAGTCGGGGGGAATCCGAAACTCCTTTATTAAGGGAAGTGGGGGTCCATTCCCCATGGACGCGCTAACCCCCTTCTTCCCCTCATCAATCATATCCCTTAATTTGTCCTTTTCTTCCCCTCGGGGGAAGAACCTCATCTTCCTCATTCTCTTCTATATCCTCCCCTTTTCATTCTGAAGATTCGTCTAAGAGACGACGAGCAGTGGCGGTAGCCTGCCTCAAGCTCCACCTTGGGGCCCAAGCAAAGACGAATGAGTCTGGGCCCGTCCTCCTAGAAGTAACCTCGGAAGGATCATTGCCAGCCAACCTCTCCCTCACGAATCTCACAAATTCATCTAAAGAAGCCATTCTCGAAAAAAAAAACGAAAAGAAAGAAGAGATGCATACACAAATAAGTTTTTTTTTTCCCTTCCAAATTGTGTAACAGACAAGAGTGTTAATGTCATTATTCAAAGGTGGTGGGTGGCTTACTTAATTTGACCATACTAAGGGGATTAGTGTTATTTCATAATTTTTTTTTATAACTTTGATATTATTACAAATTGATAAATTACAACGACCTCCCTTAAGATTTGGCATAATTACGAATACCCTCTCATTATTTGAAAAATTACCAATATCCTCCTGATTTTAACAGTCGTCTAACAATTAGTCCAATCCGTTAGGTTTTCGTCCATTTTTTATGGTCAACTAACTAAAATGCCCTTGTAGAATAAATATTATAATTTTTATTTTATTTTTTAAAACCTTTTGATTTTTTTTATGGACTAAGTGGATAATATTTTTATAATTTTTAAAAAAAATTCATCCACCCTGTTCGATTTTTTTATAAATTTTTAATTTTTTTAAAAAAAAGAAATACAGTAAGGATAAAGTTGACATTTCATACCTCCATAAAAAAATTACATAATTTCATCAAACATCAAGGGGTATTTGTAATTTTTTAAATAATAAGGAGCTACTCGTAATTATGACAAACCTTAGGGGAGTTCATTATAATTTACCTTTAAAAATTTCAATCTTATTAGCATGCTAATTATATTATTAAAACTTTTTTTGGAAAACTAATTAAAAATTATTGATTATTTTATTTAGAAAAATAGTCAAATTAATTGGTCTACTAACAATGAAGCTGTTAATTTATCTTCAACGAGAGTATTTTATAAAATTTGAAGGAAACCTGAATAAAAAGTGAAGAATAAATAATACTAATACTAATAATAATAATGATAATAATAATAATATGAGCAAAAAACTAGAACGTCAAAAAATCAGGTGAAAGGGAGAGGAAATCGGGGCGCCAAGAATCGTATTCACGGACCCCTTTAATCCCTCAGTTCCGTTAGAACTCACACAAAATTCCATAAACTATGTGCCTTCCGCTCACAAATTTCCCACACAAAAAGACCCCTTGAAAAGAAATAGTATTGCTTGAATAATCCTTTCTCTCTCCACCACCACCACCACCGTCTCCGCCACAGCCACCGGCGCTCAACAATGAAAATGGCGTCATCTCTTCTGCTTCCGCTCCTCTTGATCTTCCCATTTCTTCTCCATCCAGCACATTCAAAGCTCACCCTCGACTACTACAACAAAACCTGTCCCAAATTCGCCAAGATCGTCCAAGAAGTGGTGGTCGACAAGCAGCTCGCCATTCCCACCACCGCCGCCGGTGCCCTCCGCCTCTTCTTCCATGACTGCATCGTCGGCGGCTGCGACGCCTCCCTCCTCATCACATCCAACTCATTCAACACCGCCGAGCGGGACCACAAACTCAATCAGGCTCTCCCTGGCGACGCCTTTGACATCGTCATCCGGGCCAAGACCAAGCTCGAGCTCGAATGCCCCGGCATAGTCTCCTGCTCCGATATCCTCGCTGAAGCAACTCGCGACCTGGTATCCATGGTCGGCGGCCCGTACTACACCGTCCTCCTCGGCCGGAAAGACAGCATCGAATCACGCGCCACAGACGTCGAAGGCCACATCGCTAAGCCCGACATGACGCTGAGCCACATCATCGACATATTTGCAGATAAAGGGTTCAACGTCCAAGAAATGGTGGCGCTCGTCGGAGCCCACACCATAGGATTCTCCCACTGCTCGGAGTTCGCCAGCAGAATCTTCAATTTCAGCAAAAAGCAAGATCATGACCCCACGATGAACCCCGAGTACGCAAAGGGGTTGAAGAAGCTCTGCGCGAACTACAAGACCGACACGACGATCGCCGCGTTCAACGATCCCATGACCCCCGGAAAATTCGACAACATGTACTTCCAAAACCTACAGAGGGGAGTGGGGTTGTTGGCCAGCGATCAGGTGATGATGTTTGATCCAAGAACCAAGCCTTACGTGGACTTGTACGCAGCGAATCAGACAGCATTCTTCGAGGCATTTTCTCGGGCAATGGAGAAGGTAAGTGTTCATAATGTCCTGACAGGGAATCAAGGAGAGGTGCGGAAGAGGTGCGACGCGACCAATGCACTCAAAACGCAGTAATGGGGACGTGGAATTTAATTATTAGAATTAATTATATGGTATGATCATATATATTATCAATCATATGATCAAGCCCAAAAATATAAAAATATAAAAACAATAGATATATAAATGCATGAAATATAAAGATAAATTTATGATTTTAATATAAGGTGCCAATCATTATTCAAATGGTAGATATAACTGTGTGGCTTTCTTATAATCTTTTTTCGGGGTTTTTTTTACGTTTTTATTTGGTTTTTAAGATGTATAATGTGGTGGGATATTTTAATTATTAGGTACTTATATACACACATATTTCTTCGTTGTAATTAGATCGATTGTCGGTTTTTTTTTTTTTTTTTTCTCTAAATTTTTGCGTGTATGTGAATACATATCATGAGTGGGAGAAAGGAGATTAATAGATGTTTCGTGGAGTTTTGATATATAATTGCTTCAAATTCATTAAGAAATATTGTCTTATTTTTATTTATTTTCTTTTATTTACTAGTAATTTTAGATCAGAGTTGAAGAACTATGCGAAAAACTACATATATATTTGCATTTTTATGGTGCAGACGATGATCTTTTTGAGATATTTGAAATAACATTAAAAGTGAAAAATATTTGCATAAAGTCGTATAAATTATTAAATATTGAGAACTTGTGAAACAGTTAAAAATGTAAAGACTTTTTCATCGATCTTAAAAGAAAATTCTCGGCCTGTAACTTTAGTCTGAATTTATTTTGGTTATTTATTATATTTTTAAAATATTAGATTTAGTCCTTTATATATCAATTTTACGTAGATTTGGTCCTTTTAATTTATGACTCTTTTGCCCTTTTGACGATAAAGGCTAATAGTTTATCCTAATGCTCTAAATGTAATATAAACAAATATTGTCTCAATAAACCTAAACTCTTATACCATTCTAGGCAAATATTAGCTACAAGATGCAAAATGAATGGCTACATATAGACTAAAATTGCTTTTGAAAAGATGTGTACGGATAAAATTATCCAAAATTAAGTTAAAGGACTAAAATTAAACAATTTTGAAAGTTATTGGACTAAACTAAAATGAGTAAATTTAAAAGGACTAAAATTAATGACAGACAAACTTAATGAAATGACTAAACAAATAATTTTTTCATAGAGTAAATTACAACTCTTTTCTTGAGGTTTGACATAATTACGAATATCTTCTTATTGTTTGAAAAATTACAAATACCCTCCTCCAATGAAAAATAATTATGCAACCCCTATAGAAGGTGAAGTGAAAATACTATTTTGCCCTTGTGGAATTTTTTTAAAAAATAAAAAATATTTTAAAAAATATAAAAGAAACTTAAGGGTGGATAAAATAAATAATCTAGAGGGAAAATTATTTCATAAAAATATTTTAAAAAATTATAACATATATATAAAATTGTAACTTATCATTCAAAAGGACATTTTGGAGATGAAAGCCTAAAGGAATGCGCTCGTTGTTAGACGGATGTTAAAATTAGAGGGATATTTGTAATTTTTCAAACATCGAGGAGGTATTTGTAATTATGCCAAACCTCAGGGAAGGTAGTTGTAATT
This sequence comes from Sesamum indicum, assembly GCF_026168435.1. NCBI lineage: Eukaryota > Viridiplantae > Streptophyta > Magnoliopsida > Lamiales > Pedaliaceae > Sesamum > Sesamum indicum. Next base: position 20,084,543 of record NC_142664.1, on the reverse strand, counting down.
TCTCTATATATATTGCTAAAAATTCAAGAATCAAACAATTCAGTTGAATCAATAGCTTTATTCTTGTTATACAACTTGAATTTTTTACTTGAAAAATTATTATTTAAATTATATTTGATGGTACTGAACTAATCACATTGAAAATGTTATTAAATTTGTCATATGATCATTCTTTCCAAACTATATAGAAATAGGGGAAATTTCATTCATGCCATTACTTAGATTGGGTACATTATCACTCCCATTAGTCACGGGATTCTCAAAAATAATTAAGTAACTTGTAAAATATCTAATTAATTTTCAGTTTTTCTGCCAACTATAAGAAAATTAGTGGAATTAAAAAATTATGTACAAGTTACATATTATCTTTAACTTTAAACGGAGGAAGACCACCATGTGACTTGCACGTTGATTTCTTTTGTTAATTTTCTAATGAAAGTTCGCAAGGAATTGATTAAGAGCGAGAATATTTTGAAATTATAGAACTATTTTTTAGAATATATTTTGTAAATAATAGGACGGAAAGTATACGGATCTTGAGTCATGGAACAAAAAATGCAAATTTTCCCAAAAATTACATGGTAAGTAAAATAATATGAATTGCAAAATTCAAGTTTTAGTCTTGTAAATATAGGTGTGTTGTACCTTTTGTCCTTTATTTTTTAAAAACACATTTGATCCTACAATTAAGTTTACAAATTCACACATTTATTTCTGTAATTGCCTAATTATCAAATGAAGTCCTGCATTTATTTGTATAAAATATTAAATTTGACACTTTTAGTTCTGGATTTGGTCGACTATTTAAAACGCTAGCACCCCCCCCGAAAAAAAAAAAAAAATACCCCACCTGTATTCCTCACGTGCGAATGCAAATAATTAGATGCAAATAAAAAGGAAGATTTCCATGCGTATTTCTCACAATCCTAAATTCCCAACTTTTTCTCTTTCTCTCAAACCTTAGGTACTCTCTCTTAAATTCATTGAAAGACCTAATTTCTCTTCTGATTGATGAATTGAGGCCTACATCACTACAAAAGATTACCGAATTTGGAATTTGGAATGGGGGACAATCATTCTAATTTGAAACGGGTTTTGTGACGACTCTAAAATGAATTTGTCTTGACGACATCATCATTCCATTTTATAAAAGTGTTGGCTTTGTATAATGAGCAAATCATAACAGAAGTGAGATTGAAGATTGCCATTCTAAAATTTGTCCATCATCGATTATTATATTGTACCAATTTTTCTTTTCCGTTCCAAATATAAGGAGCCTTTACAAAATAAAATGGAATGACTTCTCTTGTGTTGGAAAAGCCATTCCAAAGTTTATTACATATGCTAATGGCTAGTTTTTATAGCTATATGACATTTCAAAATCCATTCCAAAATTTGCCTTTTAACAGCTATATTATAACGGCTAGTTAACTTTCAAAAGCCGTCACAAAAAAGTTTATATATATCTGTGTTCATGTTTGTTTTTATTTTATTTCACTTAATCTCACTCTCTTAAATTGTTAAACCACAAAAACTTTAAATCTCTTTTTAATTTTCGAGCGTATTCTTGACCATCATTTCTTGTGTACTGTTGATTCTTTGAGCCCGATGACAAGGTAACAATTGAAATCCTTTTTTGTTAATTAAAATACAGTTTAATTATAGTTTATTTATTTTTCTATTTAAATGTTAAGTATTGTTAGTGGCAAGTAATGATTAATTTATAGTTCGAAATTTACTTAATTATATATATTTGCATATATATATATATAACATATATGTATGTATTGTGATTATCATGTTAAGACAATTGAGGATATGAATGTATGAGAATAACATGCCAGAAAATATGAGTATCAGGTACAAGTTTGGGCGTGGTGTTAGTGCTTTCATAGAATAGGCAAAATGTTAGAGTTGACATGTGGACGACAAGAAGATTAGGTGCCCATATCAGAAGTGCAAGAATGAAAGGCTCAAAATACCAGAACTAAGCCCTCTCGGGAACTTTCTTAAAGAGGAACCTCATGTAAATACCATGGAATAAGGTTTGATCTTGATCCTATTCCATTCCAAAAATGGAAAGTTCGACACAATTGGGATTTTTTTTGGAAATTGGATGCAGTTACTAATTCATGGTCTGGCATGTACAGAATGAAAACTTCATTCTCGATTCTACGAGAGGTTAATTTTGACTTATGTATGAAGGGGTTTATGCAGGAATATTATAACAGGGCAACGATGATTTTTGCCTCTAGCGTCCTCTTTATACTTCAGGGATCTCTACGTCTAATTTGATTTTGCTCGTTGAGACTAAGACAAGAAAACTAACTTCACTATTTAGAGTTTGCATTATATTGTCTTAGGAGAAATCAAAAGGGGAGAAGATATGTTCAACTCCTATTATAAGTGAATAACCAAAAGGACCTTTTTTTTCTTGTCATGTGAACTTAGGGTTACTACTTCTAATGAGGGAGTCTCTTCTTGCTGGTCCTCCCAAGATCAGAAGATGATTCCTGCTGTAGGAAGGTTACCATTATGGGAAGCGCAAGTTGGCGCTGGCTTTCGAGGTAGCTTACTTAACCTTTGATCAAATTGGCGTCCTCGTGGATATTGATTGATATACTCCTTCAAGTGTCCTCCCTGAATCAATTTTTCTATCTTGTTTTGGAGGTGATGGCAATCCTCTGTTGTATGCCCCCTCTCACGGTGGAAGCAACAATATCTTTCAAACGTTTGCCTCTTAGGATTGTTCTTTATTTGCCTTGGTCATTGGTTGATCAACCTTTGTTGCTCCGCCATGATTAATATCTCTCCTCTAGTAGCATTCAAGGGAGTGTAGTGCGTAAACTCAGTGGGAGGTAAGTGTCAGTGTTCCTTCTTTTTCTTTGGCTCCATCTCATCATCCCTACCCTTCCTGTTAATACGAGAGGTAGGGTCCATCGCCTTTGGTTTTTCAATTATGATATACTTTTGCAATCATAAGAGCAATTCTTCTAAAGTGCTAGAGAGTTTTCCAACTATAGACTCTTTGAACCTTTCAGGCAGTAAGTTTTGTTGAATGATGCTAGCTGACAACTCATGGTTGATATGAGGTACCTCATGCGTAGCCTCCACAAATCTTTGAACATAATCTCTCAACGGGTCATCTTCCGTCTGGAAAAATAGTGAATAGGTGTGCGGCCGTTTTTGGAACTCTCTTGTTGATGGAGAAGTGATGCATTAAATGTTGGTCAACTGCTTGAGACTGGAGATAGTTCCGTATACAGTTGGTTGAACTATACTAGGGCACGCCTGGAGAGTGTATTACGGAAGACCTTGCAGTAGTCGGCATCAATCAGGTTATACCAATCAATTTTAGCATTAAATTTGTTCAAGTGTTCCTGTGGGTCTCCTATCTCATCATACTCTGAAAGATTTGATACTTTTGTGCTTGTTGAAAGTGCCTCGGCTGCGACAGTGGGGCAAAAGGGCGGGAAAATTATTTTTTTAGTTCGCTAAATATGCCTAATGTTAATTTTAGTTCGGTAACTATGCTCATTTTTTAAATCCTTTAAGTTTCATAATCTGATGAAATTTAGTCCAATTTAGGATTTTATAAATAATATTCCGATGAGATTTTGAAAACTAGCCAAAAATTGCCTACGTGGCACCTGAGTTGTTGAACTTTCGGCAATTGATACATGGTATAGCCATGTGTAACGACATATACATGGTATAAACATGTGTAACGACATATGGCCATTAATGCTGACTAGATATTATTTTAATATCAAAATTATAAAGATACATATAAAATTTTATAATTTCAACTTGAAAAATTAAATTATAACATCAATAAAAAAAATTAATATAATAAATTCATTTTTCAAATTTAATATTAATATAACTTAATAATAATTAATTATAAAAAATATATATTATTAATTAATTTGAATAATTATTTAGTTAAATATATTTTAATAAAATATATTATTTATTTTAAAATATTTTGATTTCTTTAAATTATTGGAAGTCGCTTTTGCACCCCTGTAGAGGAGGACGGCGGTGCCCCGCCGCTCTCACCTCTGTCGTCGCCCACCACGGCGGAGGGCAACACCATCGCTCTCCATCTCTAGGCAACGCTGATCACCCAAACCAAAAATAAATTTGGGCAGATTTTGGCGTCACCCAAACCAAATGCGCTGGAGTACCGAGGATGGGGAGAAGAGTAGGTGATAATGGGGCAGGGTGGGGGGAGGTTCTAGAGGCGGGGGATGGGGGTAGGAGCTGCGTGGAGGAAAGTAGGTAGGCGGGGAGGGAATGGGTGAGGGGGGTTTAATTTTTATTTAAATAATAATTTTAGTTTTATAAATTATAATATAAGTCAAAATATATTTTTCCACCTCATACCAATTGCCACATAAGCTTAAATATTACCAAAATATATTCAGCTGGCATGCCTTGTAATATTTTTTATCATAAAAAGAAAAATCGTCCATCAGAGGACCTATTTTAATCAAAATTTTAAGTTACTGGATAAAAAAAAAGGGCATAGTTACTGGACTAAATCAATATTAGGCATATGTAACAGTCTAAAAAATATTTTTTTCCAAAACGGGCTACATCTTGGTGGAGCTATGGCGAAGGATAGATAAGGATCCTCAACTCCCTTAGAGGGTAGTGGCGCTGAGGATTCTCGCGATTGGTTGGGGTTTTGCTCTTGGGTCTAGGTGGTTTCAGGTCGAGAGACTCTGCTATTCACCTCATTTCGCCTCTGCTCATCCCCCTCAGGAATAGAGGAGAATTCTCGACTTCGTCGAGGAGAAGGATTGGGGCAAGTTTACGGTGTGACGAGTTGCGAATTGAGCTATCGCCTGTGCGGTTGCTCAAGTAGGCGCATCATTCATCACTGTTAGTAAGGCTTCTTGCATTAACTGTATCATAGTTTCTTGAGGTAGAACACCTAAGGTGGGCGATTCTATTCGGGCGGAGGTGGTGCTTGCTCACGAAGAGGTAAGGCCACACCTCGCGGTGGGGCTTGTTCATGAGGTGACTCTAGGTCACAGGGTGGTAGGGCTATCCCATTTAGCTGAGTGTGCTCATGAGTGGGTAGGTTCACCCCTTGCGATGGGACTTGTTCATGAGGTAACTCTTGGGCTCGGGATGGCAGGATTATCCCATTCAAAGGGGCTTGCTCATAGAGATATTAGGGCCACCCCTTATTGTAGGGCTTGTTCACGTGGTAACTGTTGGTCGTGGGGTGGAAGTGTTATCCTATTTAGCGGGGCTTGCTCACAGGATGGTAAGGCCACCCCCCTGCATTGGGACTTGTTCACGAGGTGACTCTTCGCCACGGGATGGCAGGGCTTGCACATAGGGGAAGTAAGACCACCACCTATCGTAGGGCTTGTTCACGGTGTGAAGGGGTCACCCCATGAGAAGGTGTTGTTCATTGGGTGGGAGTCGCCCTACTTAATTCTTGTGTTTTTCATGTACAACATCCACCCCCTGAACATCGTGAGTTCGAGACCTAATACGTATTCTTAATGGTGAAGTAATGTTTTTCCACATACGGCGCCAATGATGTGGTAGTAGATTAAATGAGGATTTATTGAAAAAATTACCCTCTAAACACACTGCTTCCCTAATCAAATGTTCATAGAGAGATAGAGTAATGAATTGTCTTGTCAATGAATAGTAAAGTGAAGTTGGTTTAAAAAATAATATATAGGGTATCTATAGTGGTATTTAATATGGTAGAGTATATGTGTATTATATGGCATGTATATAAAAACTTTATATCTTTCTAAATAAAGGAATATTACTGATATATACATCAATACGAAAGCGTAATTTTACATTTTTAAAAGGGCTTAGGTGTAATTAACCCATTAATTCATTACCATTTTTCAATTATGACCTTTTTCTTTTTCATCATAAAATGCAGCAAACTTAATTTATCTAATATTATTAAACAATAATTTGGTAGTAAAAATTATTAATTTGTACGAGATCAAATGGATTAGAAGGGAAAAATTATATATTTTGTCCCTACAAAATACCACTAAATTATTTTTAGTCCTCCTTATTTTATGAGTTACGATTTGATCTCTCAACTTGTTATTTCAAAAAATTCAGTCCGTACTGTTAAATCTCCGTTAGGAGCTAACAGAGTATGCACGTGCAGCGCACGTAGTATTGGAATTAAGGGGAAATTTGCTGCATTATGGCACCCAAATTGGTTAATGATCATATAAACCCATTTTTTGATGTATTTGACTCCAAACTTTCTATGCCAAAAACAACCCAAAACCTCCTCCTCTTAATGTAAAAATTTGATTGAAAATTTTGTCGTCATTCAAGAAACATGTATTTGTAGTCATGAGTAGAAGCTATTCAAATACTCTTTTGTTTCCATTTTTCTAAAAATCTTATATTAGCATTATGTGATCGAATTGAGGTGAAATAGATTAATGTACCATAAAAATTGAGATATAGAGTGATATATAGGATAATGACATATTTTGTTCGAAAAAATGCAAGCAATCTCCTTGTGATATTATAAATGGACAAATTATCCTCTTATAAAAAAAAATAGCAATTGACCTCACTATGTTTTTAAAATTAAATAATTCACCTCCTTAGACAATAAGGTAAATTGGTTCATTTTTAAAAATACAGAGGGATAAATTGCTATTTTATTTTTATAGGGGTAATTTACTTATTTACAAAATTACAAGAGGGTCAACTGCTCGTCACCTTGTTTTGTTTATTTTGTTAGACCAAGTACTGGATTAATGCGGTGTTTGTTTAATCTCAAATTTACAAGCATTGTATCAATTTGGGATAAAATCTTGAGATTTCAATATTACCCCATAATAAGAAGTATTGGGCATTCTAATGATAATTGTTTCCTTAACGTAACAGCAATTATTGGTTAATTATATATATATATATATATATATATTTGTTGACTGATATAATTGACGATCTCCAACTTGCATACAGCATAATATTATTTTAACAATAAAGACGGTGATTACATATTACTTCAATATCAATAAATTGACAAATACATTAATTTGAATAATAATTCATAATACAATAAACTTACATTAAATAAAACAAACACATCAAAGTTTGGTAAGAATGAAAGGGATGATAGAAGGAAAGCCTCACTGGAGTTGGACCGGTCTTCCACATTGAACCTTCTTTTTGATAATGGAACACCTTGACGAGGTCCTCTTCTTCATCATTCTGATCTTACACTCCCTACAAACTCTTCATTTCAGCAATGGCGCTTTGTTAGTTTTCGGACAGTGGTGGAGATAGAGAAGAGCTATAAGAAATCATCTCATTGGTAAAAAATGTGTCATTTATTGTCTGGTCAATGTTTTGTTATTTATTCAATTAGCAAGGACAAACGAGTCAAACATTGAGCAGAACGACCGGAGAAGATATTTTATCCAACTTTTATGAGCTGGTGTGGATAAATAATCCGACCTCCTTAGGTAAGATTCTAATCAGGCATTCATCCAATATGCTTTTTGCCTATAGGACGCGATGGTGATTCAACGACTCACAGCTCATGAACTTGTCGCATCAAATTTTCCCTCGTGAAATGGTTTTGTACCATACACATTCATACAGTGCATAGCTAACATGATTGCAGTTCCTCATAACATACATGGACTACTCAAAATATAAGATATGTCCCCCCAGAAAACCAAAAAAAATACATATATATATATATATATATAAGATATGTACTGCCTACTTAAAAAAAGAAAAAGAAAAAGAAGGATGCATACATAATAAACATGGAGTTCTGTATTACTCCAACACAACAATTAAAAACCTACACGAGAATTCTTTTAACCAACTTGGTAGAAACTGGAAAGCATACCATGAAAACAGTTTCTTTACTCTTCACCATACCCAAACTTTCCGACTTCATATTAAAATGTGGGAATGTTACATAATTGCATCGACTTCAGCTTGGATTGGAAGATACCAACTGTAAACGTTATACGACTTCAAAGGCCTAAAAGATACACAGACGAGGATGAAGGAATAACCACTGCTACTGGCAGTCCATCTTCATCAATTCCAGTTTTGGGTGGCTTCAGATCAGCTCCAGTCGATAAAAAATTCCAATGAATGAAATGTTTCAATTTACAATACATGAGAATCTTAAAGGGCAGAGCATAGGAAAATAGATGAGAATGAAGAAGCAATATTACAGTACAGATGGACGGCATAGTCATTCCATTCCGCAAGGCTTCCTTTTGTCCACCTTTAAGGGGAGATTGTACCATCTCTTTTTCTTCAACCGGTCCCTAGAAGGCTTTTTGTCCCTCCCTTGGCCATCTTCACTTTCCTTGAATGTGGCCTTGTTCTTGCTTCGACCACTACTGCTACGTTTTATTTGCGGAGCAGTTGTATAAGATGCATGTATTTCATTCCGATTTTTGAGAAGCTCATCAATCTGCATGCCACAATTTTCAGATAGTAATAAAAGTATACCGTTGTAATGAAGGCAGCTTATCATATTGACTTACAGCTTGCATTTCTTGGGCATATCTACTGGTCATCTCGGTGAATTGTGCTAGAACCTGTTAACAGTTCCAAAGAATTAAAGAAATAAGCAATACGGGCACATTCAGGTAAAAGACAGGTGTTAATTGATGGTAGATTACATACCTCCCTGTATTCCGTTTCAAACTTAGAGAGTTCAATCCTTTTGGACAAAATTTGAGCTTCCACCAATCGAAGATTCTCCTTCTCTTCTGGAAAAGGTTCGGCAGAAAGAACTTCTATAGTGTAGCTTACGCTTTTGAAAAAATTATCACCTGGAGAAATGTGAACAGTCCGACAAAAGATGGCAGCCAGAATTAGGCTCTTGCATGGTTAAAAAATATAAGTAGAGAAAGATGTGGATACCATAAACTGCAAAATAATGGGTGCCAGCTTTCAATTCAGTTATTTCACATGGCTGAAATCCGTCCAGCTTTTTGAAGAAAGCAGCATCTGGATCTTTTACGGCTGCCACCTGACTCAATTGAAACCCAAATCACATGAATGGATGAATTTGAATAGGAAAAGATGGGAGGGGGGTAAATGGGAGCAGTCCAGCAAATCACATTTACTTACAGATTGGGCTGGATCCATCCGGTAAACAGGGAACCCAAGAAAATACATGCCAGCACATGTAATCTTCCCTGTTTTTGAACTATCCTCCTACAAACAAAAAGGTAGCATATCAAGCAATAAATAAAGAGATATCAAAATAGAACATCCTAAATAGAAAAGAGTTACAAGCTTTGCACCGTGTAAACCAATGTATAAAGCAAAAATTGATTTAAGCGCCAACACAGTACCAAATGATAGGGCTATACCCTAAACAATTTTTCCAGGAGAAAGAATAGAAAAGTTTTAATTGTCATAAGATTCATCAGTGAAAATTCTTTATCAACCTTTCTAATCACATTAATAGTAACAGCACTCAATGACAGTGTCTATCTTCCGGAGCAAAGAAGCAACATTTCCATATTGTATAATGTGTCAGCAAGAAATCAGGAAGTGAACAGATCTTATCAATATTAAAATCATTGAATCCCCATGTGGAACGCTGCGAGTTCCTGCAGGGAGTGCCTGTATAAAGAAGCCAGATCAAGAGACAGGAATCTCAACCTGTAAAGCAAGGCTTAGTCCGCCATTTTCTTCCTGATCAAAGTACAATAGCTGCAGGAACCCAAAAAGCTTGCTTAAGATGAGATAACACAGAAGTGGATTCAAGAATTGAAAAGTATTAGATAATTCAGCATATCATTCACATATACTTTGCAGAAATTTCTATATCCCACTAAATTTCACACCTTAAACTTGCTTTTATCTGCTGAATAGACTCTGCAAACAAATCCGGCCTGTACCTCCTTTTCTGTTATGGTAACAGAATAAAAGTGAGCACATTGCTTTTCAACCTGTTAAACAAGGGGAGAAAAATTAGCCAGAACTAACCATCTAACCATTTCAGCGACTATTGCAAACTAAAATAAGCACACAATTGTACCTTCCTACACAAAGGTTGCCCAAGTGGGAGTGGACGAATGGTTACCGCACCATTTAATGCTTCCTCCAAGACAGTGGCTGATACTGTAGTTTTGATAGGAACTCCGAGCTTACTGATTGCAGAAACATAGTAATTATTTACCACGCAGGAAACAAACAATACTATGCCAATACCATGAGTATGATGGAAATAAGAGAAGTACTGACAAAGGACACCACCTAACCTAAAAATTGCAGCAAACATAGTATTGACAGTTCCTAAACTTGAAAGATCCAGTTCCAGTTCCTGGCTTTCTGATTCAACACCCTGACAAAAGGTATACATTCAAGTTGTTGGAAACAATATATAACAATTAGATTCTACTTCAATCTTAAAACTAAATTCTTAAACAAGGCTGATCACAGATATTCACCTCAAAACCTGCTGAGTCATATTGCCGCCTTTTATCTGGATCTGACAAAATGTTATACGAGAACGTGACCTCTTTGAACATATCCGCGGCCTTAGCATCATTTGCATTTTTGTCCGGATGATATCTACAATTTTGTAAAACAAGAATAAACAACCAATAATTTTCTCTCTCATCAAGAACTTGGCCTCGAGATTATATCAACATAAGTAAGGTACCATCACTAGCATGGAACGTACAGTAGGTTATCACATGCATTGTTGGAAAAGAATCCTTCAAATAGACTAACACTTCTAATTTAATCGGTCGGATTCATGGTTAGACAGTTATATTTTCCCTTGGTTTCCATCCTACTATCCAGATGCAACATTATAGAATAAAATCTCTTGAACTGAAACCTGATATTAGCAAGTCTCTTCCCAGAACTTAGTTTTAAGATTTCCCACCTCTTTCTCCAAGTTCAAAATTAAGGCAGAAAAATGAGAACTTGAGCAACAATTTTATCAAGTAATACATTATTTTTAAAAACCAAATAAACAAAAACGGAAAAAAATAAAATAAAAAACAATAGCCATCAGAACAACAGCATCCTGGTTAGGTCAATCTACTGGGCCAATACTGTTCAAACATTAAACCAATTAAATATAGATCAAAAGAATCAAGAAACTACCCATCCTCTATTACTTATTTCTCAAATCACACTTTAAGTGTCAAGTTAAAAGTTATCTAATGCAAAAACATCATAATACAATATGACAACGAACATAGCTAAATTTCATTTCACAGTGCGGCCTATAAGAGAAAACCTAACTCAAAAACACTTTCTCTCAGACTTCAACAACATAACAATAATAAAAATGAAATAATAAATTAACATACTTTAGAGCCAATTTCCGATAGGCGCTCTTAATTTCCTGATCAGTAGAATTTCTGTTGACTCCCAAAACCTCGTAAGGGTCTCTGCGTAGCTGCTTCTCGCCAGCTCCTTTCTCTGCTTCAGATTTATGCCCCGGCATTTTCAAAATTTCACCCTCCGCAAAAGAGTTCAAATAACCGGAGTAGTACTCAACCAAAGGTTGAATCTTGCAGCCAACTCACAGATTCCCTCATTTTGCTCAGAAATGTGAGACAAAAAACACGTCTTCAAATAGGGATTTCGGCTGGAAACCAAATGTTGGAAAACCCTAACAAATTACTGGCGGAAAAAAAAAATCAAATTCACGAATTCTTTGAGGAATTAAGATTTAAAAAAAATCACGATATTTTCCTATCTAGGAGGAAAATCGGAGAAGATAAACTTCGGAAAACCCTAAGAACAGAAGCTCACAAAGCTGGAGAAAATGGAGGGGAAATTAGGAGTCATTTTCTGTTTTTTTCCTGGTTGTTTTTTTGTTTACTAGCTGCGCTTGGAAGCTGTCCATCTATGCAAATAATAAATATTTTTTAATATTTTAAAATATATTATAAATAAAAATAAAATAATATAAACCAAAAATCACATCTCACAAAAAAAAAAAAAAAACACTTGATGTATTTTTATCATAATAAATAAATTACTGTAGTGGTATTAAAATAACAATATCACTTTGTAAAATAAATTTGAAAATTTAAAAATTAGTATTGCAGTGTAAGTAATCACTTTTTGTAAGTTAAAATAGCGTAGTGTGTATATATATATATATATGTGGTAGCTGTTTAAAAATTCAAATTTATCGCTAGCGCTTGCTACCATGCGCCGTGGTTGAGCTGTGAGGCTTCGGAGTACCAGAGATGGGAAACTTGAAGCACGTGCGAAACGGGTGCTACGAATATTAGCCGCAGCCTGGACGAGGTGCTGTGCGCAACCTGGCGCACAAAAAGAAGGGTCACTTTTCAATTTTTATTGCCTTTAAGAAAACATTTAATGGGGGGTGTGATTAATTAACCAATTATTTATTAATTAAAAATGAAAAATAATTACACTAACTTCTCTAAGATTTGGTGTAATTATATATAAGTTTTTTGTGATTTGAAAAATTATATCTAATATTCCTAATATTTTTTTATTTAATAAATGGATATGTTAATTGGTTAAAATTTACCAAATTTGTTGATATTAGTGAAAAAAATTGAATGAAAATACATATTCTCCCGCAATTAACTTATTACTGACTTATTATATGTCAAATAATTTTTTCTCGATCAGACTATCTTTATACATCTTTATACGTCAGTGCATTTGAGACTATAAATTTTCACCTGTACAAAAAATAGTTTAGTTAGAAAAGATTTACTACCTTGCAATATATATCAGTAATAAGTTAATTGAAATTATATAGATTTTCATTTCTTTTAATATTTACAAATTCAGTAAATTTTAACAAATAGATAGGTTTATTTATTAGAAACAAACATAAAAACTACTAGATATAAATTTTTTAAACTAAAAAAAGAAAGCAATATACCTTCCTATCTAAGAAGGTAAATTGCTTAATTTTAAAAAATACGGAGAAGTAAATTGTTGCATTTTAAAACACACAAAGAGGTAAAATTGCTATTTTATTTTTTCATAAAAGAGTAATTTGCCCATTTATAATATCAAAGTAAAATTATTTATAATTTTTTTTATAATTATATCAAATTTCAAGAAAAATAACATAATTATCCATAATAATAATTATTAGGTGGAGTGAAGTAGATCGGAGTCATATGCATAATTGATGCGATAAAGGTAAGACATTGAAATCGCATTCAAGTGGTGGGGCGACAATGACAATCAAACTTGACCTCTTAATCACTCATGTGATTATGATGCCTAATTGTCTCATAATAATGCTTACGAATCATAAGTTTATCTTTTTTCTTTAATTGTATGATTTTGTGTAACGCAAGATTATGTTATTATCTGAAATATGATACTGAATTGTATAAAAGATATGATCCCAAGTAATTAGACATCAACTCATAATTGTCCATCTACATACTATAGATATTAGCAACACAGTCCTACTTAGGAAATTCTCAACAATTGTTTTGTTTTTTATGATTTAAGGATTTTTCTTTCTTTAATTTAATAAGTTTTATGGTTTGTGAAGATGCTCGCTTATATATTTTTTCTCTTTCAAAGTTAAGAGGCGGGATTTCACCGAACAGTCTAGCAGGCTTGACCTTGTCGGTTCATGAGCGAGGTGTTAAAACTGTAGTGTATAGCCTATATCTTTAATGACTTAACTGATAGTAGGGATGACACGTCACATGCATTTCTATAATCATAAGATACATCATATCAAAATTCTCCAATAAACTCCTCCTAAGATTGAAGGCAGCCGACCTGGAAGCAACAGGTAAAAATGGAATCTGTAGAAACGGGCTAACTGACAAAACCCATTCAAACATTCATAATTTCTTCAAGATAAGTCCAAATCGCAATTCAATTCTTTTGTTATTTAGTTAAAAATGCAGCTTTCTAATAGCATATCACAAGCTGCAACCACTTCCAATAGTCATTCTCCAATGGCCTATAGATAGAGGATATTGTGCAACCATAACGGTAACTAAGTTCACTCACACTTACTTCATTTTTCCCTTGGTTTATAGCAAGCTTCTTGAGTATTTTTGCACTCTATATGATTACTACCATTCCATCTTGATATTTTATCAAGTACGTTACTTCAAGTTTTTTAATTGTTACTGATTTGAGCATCAACATCCTAACCCCTATTTAATAGGTTAGTTGTTTTCCGATTTTAGAATTTTTGTGAAAATCTTTCAACTATTATAGTGCGACTAGACCCCAGTACTCATTAGTTCATATTATTTGAAAATGAATATTAGTATTGTCCAAAGTTCCTTAAATTTAGTGTCACTTTGTTTCTACTTTCACTTTACTCAAGATCACAACTTATAGAATCACAGTGAAAATTTTATGAATAAATTAGATTACTTTATATACGATTCGAAATTTGATACTAAATTTTTTCTTGGGCTCGTTTCGTTGGATATAAATATGAGTTTAAACATATAATAAGAAAAAAGAAAAAAAAAAAGGAAAGCATTTAAGAAGATAAAGCAAGTCGAATTTGACTGGATTAAACTTGTTCAACCTCAATTTGCTAGCCGATTGATGTAGTTGTTAAAAGGAAGAAACGACAAAGTAGCATTTTATGTTGGATGATTTTGGAGTGTAAATCAATCAAGTTATCTCAAACTCTGATTATGCTTGATCGTTGATATTGTAAGTATCTTTTTGGGTGAAATGTCATTTTAGTTTGGAAATTCCGTAAATATATTTGAATATTTCCATGTACTATATGTGTTAGTTTTCCACATTAACTACGTATTGTGCTCCTAAAATGTCGAACATGAAAGATTCTTTTGCTATTTCGACATGTTTTCTCTTTCCTTAATTTTCAACAAATGAACAGTTAAAATGTCCGATAATTGAAGTTAATTTTTAATTACTAGATTAGTCAATTAGAAAATTGTATCCGTCCATTTTTGGTTGGTGGAGGGTAAAATGATTTTACACCACCACATTTATTATCATGAAAAGTATAAATACCCTCTTGTTATCATTGTAAAGGAGGACTTCTGGCAAATGAGAGAAGAAGAAATTTATAGCTTATGACTTTCACATGTTCGTATTGTGCGTGGATTGCAAGCTCCTGATTTATTTTCTATCAAAATGGGGCCGTCTATGGGAACTTAGTCTAAGCATTGAAGACACTATAAAAATATTTTTGCTACACTATAAATAAACACAACTTAAAAATCATGGTAAATTAACACTATTAACTATGGTTCAATAAAATTAAAGAAAAAATTTAAATTTTTACCACGATTAATTAATATTCGATATGGTTTTTAGCCATAGCTAAAACATTTGCTATGATTTTAGTCATAGCTAATGTTTTGCCATATTTACAGAAACAACGGCTAATGGTCGTTGCAAAGTCATGGTTGATTGGTATTTATCACGATTTTCTTCTTTTAGCTATAATAATTAATTGTAGTAGAAATTCATATTTTTTTTCTAGTAAGATAAACACCAGTCGTGAGCTAGAAATGTAGAGTCCCAAGGGGAAAGAGGAGGTCGAGCACCTCCTACTCTTTGAAGCCTGTCATCTCAAGTAGGAGAGTCCCATGGAGAGAGGGGTCGAGCACCTCCTCATCTTGGAGGCGTGTCATCTCGAGGAGAAAAGTCCTAAGGAGAGATATAAGGTCAGACATCTCCTCCTCCTTGAAGCGTGTTAGCTCGAGGAGAAAAACCCTAAGGAGAAAAAGGAGGTCAAACGTCTCCGCCTCTTGGAGGAGAGCCATCATGAAGAGAAGTTCCAAGGAGAGATACCAGGTTGTGCAGCTCCTCCTCCTGGAAACATGTTAGGAGAGACCCAAGGAGAAGAAGGAGGTCAAGTATCTCTCCTTCTTGGAGCAGTCCAGGAGACCATTGCAAGGAGAAGAGTCCCGAGGGGTGAGAGGAGGTTGAGTACCTCCTTCTCTTGGAAGCGTGTCATTTCGAGGAGGACAGCCCCAAGGAGAGAATTAAAGGAGATCAACGCCTCCTAGAGAAGAGCCATCAAAGGAGGAAAGCTTCAAGGGTAGAGGAAGGCCAAGTACCTGCCTTTATATGAGGAGTGTCATCTCAAGGAAGAGAACATCAATGGTAAATAAAAGGTGAAGTACCTCTTCCACTCAGATTCATCCATCTTGCAAGATCGGAGAAAATCCTAACTTACCCGTTAGTGGTTGCAACACTGAATTGTAGTCTTTTTGCACCCCACAAACTGGTCGAAGCTATGGAATTCGAGATTAAAATCTGGAACTTGAAAGAGTAATAAAAAAAAGGAGACCCGCAACACCACCCAGATCATTCCTAGCCAGAGTGGATCTACTAGGCGCAAACAACATCTCGTACTGTACTATCTCAAGGAATGTTGTGGCTTGGTTTAACCAGTTAACTCTTGGATCTATCACGCCTTTTGAGCATCTCTCATAATGCTTCCTACACTACTTGGCAATCAATAAACGGTATCCCCAGGCTGCTTGTAGTTGTTCACCATAGTTCGATGGGAATATGATGTCACAAGGAGTATGTCCAAAAGTTTTTGGAGGCTAAGCTCAAAGTGCCTCACGTCAACCCCTGAACTCTCAACAAGTATAATATAACAATACTTGAGGAGGAGTATGTTCCAAGAATCGACAGCAGGAAAACCCCTGACAACATTGGATGAGAGCTGAAAAGTACATAAGTATCGAAAAACCTATGGGTAACAGGGCACTTAACCCCCATGAAAAGATTGATTGATAGGAAGATAAAATGGCAACCTCGATAAGAGAAGGAAGAAGAGATGAAAGTGAGCACATGGCCCCAAGTAGCTTAGCACACAACACCCTGTTGAACACTTTGCAAGTTGAAGTCCTCGCTACCGCAAAGCAACAAGATCCAGTCCGTTGGCCGCCACATGTACGAGATAATCCACAAAGGCTGAGGTACGACCGTTATTACTATGTCTAAACTAAAATTTTCTTATCTTAAAAGTGAATAAAATTTTGTATTTTCTATATAATATACGCGAACCAACCCTAGTAGGGGAAGCAGAAAGGTTGACTCCTAAGAAAAAGAAAAAAATGTTTTCATGAACTGTCATACGTAAAAACTGCAAAGTTAAAAGCAAAATGGCTTTCATAAGGTGTCACACAGGACACTCCAAAATCAGAAAAATAAAGCAAAATAGCTCCCTTAAGGTGTCATATGCGACACCCCGAATTCAAAAAAAATAAAAGCAAAACAGCTTCTTTGAAGTGTCATATGCAACACTCCGAAATATAAAAAAAAAAAGAACGGCTTCTTTGAGGTCTCATATGCAACACTCCGAAGTTAAAAAAAAATAAAAACAAAATAACTTTTTTAACGTGTCATACGTAACACCCTAAAATTAAAAGAAAAATAACTTTTTTAAAGTATCATAGTATAACGTTCCAAAACCAAAATATATAAAGAAAGATATTTTCCCAAAAGTATCATATAAGAAATATGGCTATCGTAAGGTATCATGATGTGACCCCCTGAGCCAAAGAAAACAACAAACGCCACTCTTAGCTCGAGAACTCTAGAAAGTCCCCAGGGCAATTCCACAACTTCGTTGAAGAAGAATAGACAACAAATACCTCCTAAATTGAGAATGAACTCCCACATTGCTAGGATCATTAAAGTCCATAATTAAGAGCATAATCTAAATTGAGGGCATATGAACAACTCAAACTCACCCTTTTGAACTAGGGGAAGATGAAATCAAATCATGTTCATAAAAAACATCGAGAGATGAAAATCATATAATTTAAAGATATTAAGACCGTACAATTGGAATTAATTTATAATTATTAGATCACCCATAGTTAGAAAATTTTGTCCGTTCAATTTTGGTTGGTGGGGGTAAAAATGATTTTACACCATCCACATTAATTTATTATTTCAAATAGTATAAATACCTCTTTTAATTATAATTATAAAGGAGGACTTTTGGCAAATGAAAGAAGAAGAAATTTATAGCTTGTGGCTTTCACGTGTTGGTATTGCAAGCCCCTAATTATTCCCATCAACAGTAAATCAATAGTTATTATCAAAGTAGATTTTGGGACAAAAACACATTATCAAGAAGTCATGAGGCATCATCAACTTGATCAATTAAATCAGGCTTATTTGATGTTTTTCCATTTTTTTAGAATTTTAAATTTTCTTGTTTTTTCTCTTAAATATTTGATGGGCAACAAATTCAATCATAGAAACAAATATATAAGTATATTTAATTTTAAAAAAATATTATGAAAGTATATTTAGATTTTTTCTTTGATATTATTTAATTATAATTAATAATATTAATTTACCATGGTTTTCAAATCATGGTGATTTATAATTTAGCAAAAACTCAATTTTTTTTTTTTTTTGTAATGTTAGACCTCTCATTAATTGAACAGTAGTAATGCCAATTCAATCAAATGTTAACAACGACAATAAATTGGATAATTAAATAATTATCACATATCTCATTAAAAAATAAAAAGTGTATGATAATCGTTAATACACATATGCATAAAGCACTGGTTCCAAGATGGATTTAATTCTCGTGATAGTCATGGATTGGACATGTTAATTACATAGGTGGTTGGGGCCCAATAGTAGAGGAAATTTTATGAGAAGTAGTTAATTAGGTCCACAAAATAAATAACAATTTTAAAGCTTGGCCCAGTCACTAATATGGGCAAGTTCACTATGCACTGGCACACATATGTCTTTGTCAGCATACTAATATTTGGGGTAATTTCATTGTCCTCCACAATTATTTGATATTTCGGTGGTTAAGTCAGTAATGTTCTTATTAAAGAAAATGAGACTCGATGTTTAAGTAAATAACATTCTTACTAAATAAATAACTGAAAAACTTAAATCGATGTGAGAATAATAGTTGAATATTTCATAAAGTGATAAAATTCATATGGAGGGAGCTAAAAGTAGCATAGGAACCGAGAGAGAATGGGAGCTAAAGTGTAATAGAAAATGTTATCAACATTATTGCACAAAGAGTCAATTATAGGCGACCGTGGAGATCCAGGAAGTGGTTTTGGTGAATTATACACCGTTAGAATGTTGCACGTGTTAGCTATTCAACAGAAAAAAACGGTTCGTGATCTGAACTTATCTAGATAGAGATATGACCCTCTGACTAGAGCTTCCCCAATCTGTCCAAAAATCTAGAAATCTATACTTGCTGGTTAAAGAGCTAACTCCAGCCAAATTATTTTGAGTTAGTTGGAAATCTTTTAGTATGACATATTATAAGGTGTTAGCAACTTGTGCAACGTGTCGTCTCTACTGTATGCCGACTCATCTTACTATATTGGCTCGTTTTTTAGGGCCTTCTAGATTAGTAAGAATAAAAAAAGTTATGGACTTAATACCTTACTTTTAAATCTTGTTGGGCTGCTCAACGAGAGCCCAATTCCTTATTGCTTGAGCCTCGAGGAAAAATATAAAACATATATGAATAGATTAACTCATTAAATTTTTTTGGATTGTGCTCATATTCATCAGGAATTTAGTTCAAATTTCCCCTAACCCCTTCTCATCATCTATACTCTTGATATATACGAAGGAGTGCGATTCGTGAAAAATTCCTACCCCAAGATATATTAGATTAGTTAAAGTATAAATTCATGTAACAATGGCATAGTTATACCTACCAATTTTTACTTTACTCTAAATAATTAATTAATTACTTGTACCTAATCTATAGATAGTTGATTAATTATTTTAATTAATTTATGACTTCCTAAGACAAGTGATTAATAAAAAGGGTACCTTGTTGGAGAAATACTTATGTTTGAATTTTCTTTCAATTAATAAGAAAACGCATCCACGTTTTTTTATTTTACTCCACTAGAATTAAAAAAGGGTCAAAATCTAGACAAATAAAAACACAATGAGCTCATAAATTTCTTTCAATGGTAAGCAAAAGTTAAACTAAAAAATATAATCACACATAATTTATACTAAATAAAATTGAAAGAAAACTTTATAAATCCTTTAATTAACTATTTTACAATTTTTAAGTGCATGGAGCAAAGAATCATGAACTTCACCAATGATCTATCCAACTACTTAATAATTGTGAATATATATTTTTCATGATCATAAGCATAATTCTATCATGCTCATCAAAACTGAAAAATTAAAAAAAATCATTTAAAAATGTTACATATTTGGTTATAATGAAACCCTAACTCAAGAGAGCAATTGGGCTTTGATTGCTCTAATGTTCAAGAAAAATAAGGCTAGGAATATGGGAACAAATGTACTGTATACATACTGTAGTAACTGAGATTCAAATGGTGAATTAATGTAAACTCAACCCTAATTGAAGATCTAAATTTTTCCTACTACAAAGTTTCTTTGATGAATTCGGCCCCGTCGAGGGCTTATTGCTGATAGCCCTCGAGTACTTGTCGCTCGATCTGTCTACGTGTGTCAGACTAAAAGTACGTGTATTTTGTTGAACCGGGACGTAATCGGTCAGATCAACATGCCATCTTGAACTTTCACGACCATTCATGATCGGATAGACATCAAAATTGATCTGTGATTCGTCGTAGATTGAAAATTCAGGAGGATGACATGATGGATCATAGTACCATGCAGGAGTGGTACTAGAGCCATAACAATTGTAAGAATGCTTGTTACTATGTTGGCTACTGTTGTAATGAAAGGGTTGGATGTAATAATTGAGGGTGGCCTTTCTTGCTTGAAGCTGCAGTCTCTTCTTCCTCATTCTCTCCTTCTTGTGTGCATTCTGATGACCCCCTAAAGCCTGTGAGTTAGCAAACACCTTGAGACAATATTGGCACTCGAACTTCTTGTCCTCTAGCTCCAGCTCACCGGTCGGCTTCTCCGTCACGGTAGACGAGGCCGACGAGTTGATGCTCTCGTCGCGGTCAGATGGAAACCCTTTATCCCGATCAGTCTCAAGAATATCAGATGGCTCAAGCTCGACTCCGAACAATTTAAGCTTCTTCTCCGGGCTGGATCTTTCTTGAGAACAAGAAAGACTATTTCTTTCCATAGTTTTGAGAAGTAATACTGAGGAGAAGAATAATATGAATTTTTCCCTAAGTGATGCACAAATAATATTGTGCCCCCTCTTGATCTTATATAGCAAAGCAAAATACTATTGGTTATTGACTATGCATTGCATCTATGTATAAAAATTTATATACAAGAATAATATTATTATAAAATTGTAATCATCAACAGCAATAAAATTAAAATGTAGCAAAGGTCAACAAAAAAGGATAAAAAGGAATAGTCAGATTAGGGAAAGTTTGTCTGATGCAATACAGCCTTAATTGTAAGTAATTAATGTAGTAGATACACCATAAACTTTTTCCCACCAAAGAGGATTCAGTGTGTATTTTTTAAGCAAGAAATCCGCGGTCTGTAACCACTTTAAAATTACTATAAAAATGTGCAATTATAGTACCACTTGAGCAATTAATTAATTAAAAAACAAATATTCCATGCTTAAAGAGGAGGAAATTAAAATGGGTATTTTTATTTTAAATTAAAAAATACATAATCCAATTGAAAAAAGTCAAAAGAAAGATGGGGATGCAATCACCTGGAAGGGTGGCGATCTAGCTTTGCAACAAATCTACCACACTGTACTTGAAAAAAATACTTAAAAAATGATTACTTTGATTGACCAACTAATTAGTGGATTCATGTATCATTATTCTCTAACCAAAGCTTGTATTAGATTAACTAAAAAGGAATATATTTTTTTTTCAAAAAAATTATATATATCTTCAGGTGCTCAGTCCCATCTCCTACAGTTCGATCCACATAATCTTTTAGATTAATTAATTAATTAATCCCCTTTGATATATATGATTATTCATCACTCAATCGAAGGTTCGTCGTAATTATCCACACTCCAAGAATAATAATTAATTAAACAAACAGTATATTGTTATATAGTATTACATGTTTCAATCTTGACCATGTTTTTTGGGATGTAATAAGAAAGCATAAATAATAATTAATTATTAGGGTGAGCAGTCTGCTGAACAGATACGAATATTATTAAGAAGTAGTGGGCAATGATGTAAGGCAGAAATAGATAAATATAATAATGATAAGGGTCTTCAACCAAATCTGGGCATATCTTCATAGAGCAGGCAAAACCCTAATATTGTATACCTCCAAAAGCATATGTTTTAAATAAGGTGAATCCAGTCATTATCTAGTATTAATCAAATGTGAGTTTTGTTGGACAGTTGTTGGAATTTGGTCCCACTCATATTTGTTTTTGGGGACATGTTAGAAAACTATATAAGATTGTGTTGTTATCCCATTAATTCATCATATATGTCTTAATTCTTACTATATCTTCAACTGGTGGACTATCTTCCTTCCACCCAATAAGATTAAGGATCTAATTGTAATTCAATTTCCACTTCCTTTTATTTTATTTTATTTATTTGAATAAATTTTTGTCTCTTAATTGGATCTTGTTTCTAGGGTATTCCCAATTGCTTTTTTCTTGTTTTGGGGAAAGAATTTCCAAATAGGCATGCTGTCATCAAGAATTGTTGTTTCATCATCTTTTAACACGTGGAGTTTTTTGTTTAGGGCAACCTAACTAGGATTGTGGTACTGGTGGATGCGTGGGTGGTTTTGTTGATTTATTTCTTCTCATTTCTTTCCATCTCTTCTTCTTTTTTGATAGATAATTAAGAGAATGAGAAGGTGGGTTGTTTGTCTATTCATGACCCCACCCCACATATATACAGTCATACTGATTTAACGATCATCTATAATAATTAGCCCAATTCGTTAGTTTTTATTAAATTTTTATTAATTTTTATAGTGAACTTATCAAAATATCCTTATAGATTATGAATCATAATTTTGCTTATTTTTTAAATTTTTTTTTGGACTAAGTGGATAATCATTTAATAAATTTTTTTAATTTTTTCATCCACCACATTTGATTTTTTTTATAATCTTTTAATTTTTTTAAAAAAAATACAGTAAGGGCAAAGTTAGTGATTTCACACTTCTATCCTATGATTGTATAATTTTATCAAATATTAGAGAATATCTTTTTTATTTTTTTATTTTTTTATCTTGGGCTAGTACAAAAATGTAGAGGAGGTAACATCACT
Source organism: Sesamum indicum (assembly GCF_026168435.1). Taxonomy (NCBI): domain Eukaryota; kingdom Viridiplantae; phylum Streptophyta; class Magnoliopsida; order Lamiales; family Pedaliaceae; genus Sesamum; species Sesamum indicum. Next base: position 20,061,387 of record NC_142664.1, on the reverse strand, counting down.
CCCTTCCCCCACTCCAAAGGTGCAAAGCATAGAGCTAGACGGTTGGAGCAGGAAGAATATCCTTCCACCTACTTGTATTCCCCCAACAGAGTGATCCCTGGTTGGGTTCTTAGGCAAACTAGGTTGGTCAAGCTATTTTCGAAGAGAATGAATCCTTATGCCTGAAGGAATCTCGCTCACGTGGGTTGAGGAAATTTCAAACATACCTGCAAAGGAATTGATTAGTCATAACCACAAGAGATAGGGTAGAGGAAGAGTCCTTGCCTGACTCAAAAATCACACGCCCATGATTAGCGGACTTCTGCTAGATGGACGCCCGAGTCCTATGTTGATGTGAATGCTGGCCTGATGAATTTTTTGCATAATTTTCCTTCACCTTTCCTACACTTCCATCAAAGGAAGAGTTGAAGAGAAAAAGAAAAAAAAACCATTGACTAGCTAGTAGCTTCGGGTGTAGAGTCTTGTAGGATTTTCCATTCTTGTTTTGTTGCAAAAGACATAGGAGTTATTAGAGATAAATACAGGATAGTTGATGATTTCCTAATTTGGGTTCTAGCTGCTGATGAGTGCCCAAAGTATCATCTAGATGATTTTGTTTGCTTTTATGTGGCCCAATTGGAAGTTGAGTTGCGCTTTTCATGTTAACCCTTTCTTAGTAAGGTATCTACCTTGTTTAAGGGTCTTTTGAGTCAGTTGGTACCCAAGTCCTTTTAGCTTGTAAGCTGGTTTTCACATGTTAGTTAGTAACCTAGGTGAGACTTTTCCTGATACCAAGTTCCATTCCCTTTTCTGTTGAAAAAGGCTAGTGTTGGCTTTTTTTACTTTACTTTTAGAGGGGATACCCAATTTCTCCCTTCTGATTCCACTGTAAAAGAGTGGAAGTGTAAACTCTTCTTCATTTCTCTTCCTATACCATGGCTCTTTCCTTCTATGTGGATTCCTACCCCCATAAAAAACCTAGATACTCCGCTCATAATTGCCCTATTACTTTTCAGTTCCTGCTAGAGCATTTTAATGTTTTCCATTATGACCCCCACAAGTTAGTCCATCCAGCCCTTCTCTATTATCTTAGGGTGAGTCCTAAGGAGTCCGTCATGGATAACGCTACTAATATAGCTTCATGTGCCTTTTTTGTAATTTTTCTTGCTAGTTTGGCTAGTCTATATATCTGCATTGTGTACCTATTTTATGTAGTTAGAATGTTCAACAAGATACTGCAAGATAAAGCCCTCCAGAAAGGAAAATCTCATAGTTCTGGTTGTTCTCCCTAGCGCCCTCTACCTCTACTCCAGCTAGTTCTGCCACGAGGGGGGACCATAAAGGTAAGTGACAAGCTGAGCCCATCCCTACACCCACTAAATGGGCTAAAGTGTTGGTTGGGTCTTTGGCTCCTTCGGCTCCTTGTCCTACTACCCGGCGGGGACCCTTCGACCTACTGAAGTGAAGACTACCAAGAAATAGGAGAAGGTTACTCCCTGTTTGGGTGAGAGTAGCCACGCTACTGAATTCCTGTAGGGAGTCCCTCTACCTGTGGACAGGATTTACATAGACTCCTTGGCTCGAACCTGAGTCTTGGGTTTATTCATTTCTTATCTCAGCAACGTGAGCATTTACGATACTTATAGTAATGTAATGTATGAATAATGAACTAACCTACATGGCTATTAGGCAACCATGTTGAGCAGTGACCTACTCAACTGGTGGGAATAGGGAGATCCAGCATAGAAGAGGCCAAAAAATGTGGAAGAGCTGGAGAAGGCAATCCGAAAAAAGGATCGGGTGCATGAAGAAGATATTAGGAGCCTTAAACACTTGAGGGATGAGATCAACAACCTTCACCAGCGCCTGGGGCAAGCCATGTTAAAGTAGGGCCAGATCATGAGGGAAAGGGCACGCGACTATCCATCCACCCTGGAAAAGAAAAAGGTGTTGGAGGATATATGGAACAGTAGGTTGGAGGAATTCAAGAAGTCTCTAGATTTTCAGAACTTGTTTGCAGACAATGCTTTGAAGTACTACTACCACGGGTTCAAGTCCTGCGCTCTACAGTTTGTGAGTGCTGGTTATTCTCCTCCAGGTACTCCTATTTCCTTTTTAGATATACATACTAGGCTGGCTAATGCCCCCAAATCGAAAAAGGAGATCCCTTGCGAGCTGCCTGAGGTCCTATTGCGTGCTAGGTAGAAGGAAAAAGTTCTAGAGGCCCTAGGTGATCAAGTGTTGGAAAATGTCTTTTCTCTCAGGGCGGAGCCCCTAACTACTGATGATGAGAGTATTCCCCCTCCTACAGATAAGTTACTATTTTTTTCTGTCTGCCTGAAAAAAAAAAAAAACAATCTTTTTCTTTGGATACCTTGTGAGGTTTGCAAGTGCTCGTATGTGGGTTTTTAGATGACTTTGCTTTAATGGCATTGCGTGCCCTGGTTCTGTTCCTCCCTCATTTCTTGGTTGAAATGCTTTCTTTTTTACTTGTTGCGGAGTACTTTGCTTGTTGTTGCTATATTTCATCTTTCCGGCATGTTAGTATAATAAATTATTAAAAGCGCCCAATCAATGTGCCAAGTGGTTTTTCTCCTGCAAGTACTAGATGATAAAAAGGGAAAGAGAGAAACGCCGACTACCCTATTTGCATATGTGTTGTGTAGGTTTGCAAAGTAGGAAGGCACAATATAAGTTAGCTACAAAATATGTATGTAGATAAGATTACCTCCATTCTAGATGAGAATAACACAAGCACGTATGCTGGCATAACCTGTTATAGGTAGTAGTCTCACATGCTTTCTCCAGCTGATATGCGAAAGCTTGACCAATATCCTCATGTCATAAACGAGATAAATTGACTTCATCAGAATGAGAGAGTATAAAATAGAAAGGATTATAACTCAACCATTAGGTTGGCCTAAGTAAGCCTAATTAGATTTGTACCGGAGCAAGTGCACCAGCTATGGGGTTTATTGTGGCTTATTCGAAACCAATATGAATGCGCCATCAACGCGACTTATTAGGGCTCAAAGCCAGTATGACTGACTAAAAAAGCAGCTCCTTAAATGCATGCACTAGCTGATGGCTGCTATTAGATGTGTGATGCGTGCGCCAGTTTATGATGACTTTACAAGAATGTGGGTGCCAACTAGGTGACCGAGTACAATCTGAAACCAGTAAGTTTATCAATTTGTAAATAATATAGAGTGAGAAAGAATCATTCTTATTCATGCAAGGTACTTCCAGCTACACAAATAGCAGAGGACATTTCGGATCACCTTGTACGGGCATTCCCAATTGGTAGCCAACTTTCCTACTAGTTTAAAGGCACTTGCTCATCTAATTGCGAAATTTCCACCTGAAATTCTCTTCTTTTTACCCTTCTGTTGTAGGCGCTCACCACCTTTTTCTTGTATCTTTCCTTGTGCAACTGGAAAAGGATTCACTATGTCTATTCCCCACCAGGAAGATAGACAAGAAGCTGATAGTGCTTTGAATAGCTCGATTGGTACATGAATGAGTGGGGCATGCTTTTGACATTGCTCATACCTCCTTAGCCAATCTACTGCATCCTTCTTGAGAGTGTGCTAAGAGTATCCAGCTCGTAGAGTTTTGCCTGTAAGGGGCATTCCATCTATGTTGGATCCAGAGGATATTTCATGTATTTCTTGTAGCGTGGCGTTGCCCTCCTCTGTTGGTAAACAATGGAGGTAGAGCTGAGAGAAGCTACATAATATAAAGGATTCCACCTAGCAAGGTACACCGAACTGCTCTGCTTCTCAAGCGGGCTACTTCATTCTCATCGACGGGAAAAATTCCTTCTTGCAGGTAGCCGAGGAGGTGGTTCCTCTAATGTGTGTTGATCTGCAAGACATTGATGTCAGTATTAGAAGAGATTTAGTGAACATCCTTACAGTAATATTGCAGGTGTTGTAGTTGGCTAGAAAGTTGGTCAGCCAGGCAAGATGTCCGCCTTGGTGTTCCTGATGCGAGTGATTTGGTGAAGCTAGAAGCTCTTCAGCTTGCTCTTGGGGCTCGTCTATTTTTTGGAGGTATTCTTTCATTTGATCTTCCATGACGTCATACGTGCCCTCCACATAGTCAGCCACTAATTGGGAATCAGAGTAGGCGGGTTGGTTTCTTGCTCCTACATCAAGTGTCATTCTAATACCTGCTATGAGGACTTTATACTCAGTCTCATTATTGGAGGCCTTAAAGTAAAATCTTAGCGCATATTCCACCTAGTCTTCTTCCGGGTTGGTTAGGACAATTCTGGCCCTACTGCTAGTATGAGTGGAGGAGCCATTCACATGCAACAACCAGATTCCCTTGTTCTCCGCAGCAGATGTTGCTTTGATCATGAACTTAGCTAGTGCCTGAGTTTGATGGCCATTTGTAATGGTAGGACATGTCATATTCGCTAAACTCGACAGTCCAATTGATCATCCTACCTGAAGTCTCAGCATTCCCCAACATTACCCACAAAGGGTGTTTACACTGTCCCGCCCCATGTAATACCTTGCTATTATGATTAGATCCCTTAATTCAATAAGTTGAGATTGAGTTCAAATGGTTATATATATATATATATATGTTTGGTGTCGGAACATTAACCAATTGATCCCAACAACTTTTTTAAATACAATCTGATTCAAATGTATAGTTAGAATCTAAGTTCTAAACGAAAAAAAAGTGATCAAGGGGTCACTCGTTTGCTTATAGTAAATGATAAGAGCTGACTTCTTTTGAAATGTCAAAAATACCCTTCAATACAACCAAATCAATTTCTAAAGAATATATACATATATATATATATATATATCAATATTTTTTCAATTCTATCAATAAAAAGTAATCCCAAAACACAAACAATAGAGGGAAAGAAAACCATAAATCGATCACGTTGATCAATTTATTTTTCAAGTGAACTATTATATGTCAGAAATTCTGTATGTTATATGTTAAATTCTAATTAATAAATAAATGCAACCAAATCAAACTACGCAATTTCAGAAAAAAAATCAAATTCAAATTCAAATTCCGAAATTACCTTATCTGAACCTACTTTTAAAAATGGCAAACAGATGTAGCTGAACTTTTTTTGTTAACAAAGAAAGCCAAAATTGACTCTTAACCACACAACATAAAATAACAAATATATTTGATTTGTGCAGAACCTTTTATGATAGAGAATCAGGGGAAAAAAAAAAAAAGGAAGCATTTTAGATATGGATGTTTATTTACTTTATTAATAATTAATGATTGTATTAATGGGTAATCAACTGTCAGAGGTTTTGTCCCATATGAAGAAGAAGATAGTTCAAATTTTGAAAATTCCTTCCCCATTTGCCTCCCAAGACTCGTGCCATTTTGGCTAACCCTCCTTGTACCTGCCCCTTTTATTAACCCCCAGCACCCAACTTATGTTGTTCTTTTATTGAGATTTGGTGTAATTAAAAATAATTTGTTTTTATGATTTTAAAAATTATATTTAGTACTCGTGATATTTGTTTCTGTCTAATGGATAGACCTTTTCAATAATTAAAATTTATCGAATTTACTAATACTAATAAAAAAGTTGAATGAAAATCTGTATTTACCCTCAATTCACTTATTACTAACTTATTGTAAGTCAAGCAAATATTTTTTAACCAAATTATATTTATACATCTTCACACGATAATACATGCAAAGAGGTATATCTTCTGCCTTATAAAAATATATAGATCAGAAAAAGATTTCTTTGCAATGTATCATAAAGGCCCAACTCAATTTACGCTATCAATAAAACTGTTTGACTAACACTAATTTGGTAATGATTTATTGGTCTTCATGATTTTTGAAAATATCCAGTGAAATTTTCTGAATATATTTGCTCCCCAGACACTTTTCAAAATATATATAATGCAATAAAACCTTTATGAAGTAATAATAGAAAAAAAATCCCTTTACCAAAAAAAGAAGAAAAATCGCGACGGGGGATGCTAGTTTAGTTATTTTCCCTATGGAAAGCAAAGTCTTTAGTCAAAGGCTTATTAGGGGTAGTGCATGTTGCTATTTTCTTTGCTTTATTCAAAAAGGTTTTTACTTATTAGTATTTGATATAGACAAACTTCTAATATTAATTGCAAATCAAGAATTTGAGTAGCTTATAAGCCCCAAAAAATCCTCTTCCTTGTGAGGTGCCTTTTCAGAACAAATTCATGAGGCTCTTATATAATCAGACGTACAATAAATCACGCAATGGAATACTTATTGAGTCGCAAGCCGCATCAATATTATTGCAAAAAAATGAATTATATGCTATAAAATGAATCAGTATAATTCAAAAATCATAACAAAGCAATATTATCTATTACAGTCAAACAAAATTAATGCATAATATTTAAGTTTTAATTATTGTTAATAATATTCGTCATGATTTTACCTATGACCAAAACATTTATCACCAAAATCAGAAAAAAAAAAAAAACCTTTGTCATGATATTTCATTGTATCTAATATTTTGACATCGATTGGAAAATCGCCAACTAAGAGTAAACTTTTTAATTTTAACTATGATAATCAATTATATTATTTTTCATAAAATGGTAAAATATAATTTATATTACGCATGTTAGTAATTAGCCGGAGCCATATTATATTAATATCTCCGAAATTCAATATTTTGGAACTCAATCCATATAAGAAAAGTTGGCACAATAGCATCTGTGGTTCAATTTCAATTTCTCTGAACTTTTTGCTCATCATCATTGTCACGGTGGCTTAGATTTTCGGAATAATTATATCTACACTCTTAATTTATAATCTGTTTAACCACTTTCTATATTCTGCATAATTATAAAAATTATCTCTGAAAGCCGAAAAATAATAATAGTTTGTATAATAACGTTAATGTTATTCTGGGTATATATATAATTTTTCAAAAAATAGAAATAATTTGTGTAAATAACATCTGTATTTCTTATAAATGTATGTATAATTATTCAAAAAAAAAGAAAAATTTATATAAATAGACCATAAATTAGGGGTGTAAATATAATTATCCATAAATATTTCTTCCATTTATTCTTCACTGTGGGAAATCCTAATAAACAGTACTAGAAACAAGTGATAAAGATAGATGTGTGATTGCGTTTTGCTTAACATAAAAGCAAAAGAGTAAAAGAAGAAATTCAAACATTATCTTTTTTTGGTGGAATACAAAAGTACTCACCTGAACTTTATTTTTTTTTTTTTTTTGTTTTTTTGGGTACAAACGGACCTAAACTTTAATGAGTAATGTTTGCAAAAATTTAAACTAAAAGCTTGTTCGTTTAATAAACAACTTTCCATTTTTGTAATTTATTAATAAAATTAGAAATATTAAAATTCAATATTTTTATTTTAAACGCTCCAAATTTTTATTATTGATAACTTACAGCTTTTTCTATAGATTATTTCCACCACAAAGTAAAAGCTATTGCAACGCCACTTTATTCGGTTTACATTTACTTTTTAGTGTTTCATTCTTTTAAGTGAGGTAATTAAATGTTTTCACATTTTACTACTGAACTTTTAACTTTATTTCTATGCGAATATATATGATAGATTTGTCTATCGTGATGATCCTCGGTGATTTCTGAACTAATTCTTTGTTGGATTTTACGACTGAGAGAGTGTTTGAATAAACGTATTTATCAATCTTGTAAGTTTATAGGCACATCCATCATATAAATATTTTTTCAGGTTATAAGATGTCAGATAATAAACTATTGATATGCATCACGGAGCTTATAATATATTACTAATGACAAATTTGTAATTGATTGACAAAAGAAATAGTTAAAAGAATTTTGAGAATTAGTTGAAACCTTACTTTTTACACGAGTTTATAAGCTTCTAGCATTTTATTTTCTGATCTTATAAACTTATCTTTTATAAAAGTTACCAAATACTTTGCAATATTCTATAAATTATAAAACATCTTAAAAAATATTAATTTTAAAAAGTTTATAAGTTCACTTAAATACCCTGTAAGACTATCTCCTGTTCTCGTTAAAAAAACTTATATATATATATACATATGTATATGTATATATATAGAGATATAATGTAGGAAAAAAGTATTATTTTAGTACGTTAAGTATGCCTAATTTTAATTTTAGTTCGATAACTATGTCCATTTTTGTTTAGGTCCAGTAACTTACGAAATTGCTTACTTTTAGTCCTCTGGCAGATTTTTGGACAATTTACCTGTATGCAACTTTTGAAAGGCAGTTTTAGTCCATATGCACTCATAGGGGTAAAATTGTCCGAAAATCTGACAGAGGACTAAAAGTAAGCAATTTCATACGTTACTGGACCTAAACAAAAATAGATATAATTATCGAACTAAAATTAAAATTAGGCATATTTAGCGGATTAAAATAATACTTTTTCCTATAATGTATTCCTAATCCCTGATATCCAATAACACAAAATATATCGTGCACGACCTATATCTATACATACTATTGCAAGTCAAATATCTATAGTACTTTTTTTAGCGCCAAATCTTGATACTAAATTTCATATTCTAAAAAGTTTGATTTGTCACTCTTTTGATCCATTCATATTAAACTTTTAAAGACTCTTCTCTTCTCCATTTCAATCTATGCAACTACTTTTTTGTGCAGTATGAATCATGCGTATGAAGTTGATATAGAGTGAGATCAGCTTCAATCTGCTGCTACTTGTCATGAATTCATATCTATTCCTGAAAAATTAGTCAGCAACGACAAGAACCTTGGATTAAGGATGCTGGCAATTTTTTCATAGGTAAACACTTGAAAATTAAAAATTAAAAATAAGAAACAAAACCAATGATTGCTATAGTTTGTGTGTTTGAGATTTGGGACTGTGGGAATGGTGAAGGAAGAGTCTGTTTACAAGAGTGCAAATCTATCCATCCTCCACTTGAGATAGTCAACATGAGCCATTTGCGACACAATGCTGGGAGCTGGCGATACCACACTATAGCAATTGAGAATATTAGCAATAAAAAGTTAAAAGGATAATTGCTTTAACGAAAATCTTTATTTACCTTCGATTAATTTATTATTGATTAATTATCAAACAACTCTTTTAAATCAAATTATTCTTATAAGGGTGAAGATATACGGCCTCATATATATTAGCATCTGAAGATTTATAAGGGTAGTTTCATTAGAAAAAAAGAAAATTATTTGGCTTGTAATAAATCAGTAATAAGTCAATTTGGGATAAATATGGATTTTCATTCAAATACTTTACTAAGCAAATTCGATAAATTTTTAACTAACAAGGGATCTATTTGCCCAGATGGAAACAAACATCAAGTGTACAAGATGTAATTTTTCAATCTGCAGGGGTGTACATATAATTGCACCAAATTTCATGGAAGTGCAGTGTAATTATCCCAAAATTAAATAAATATTGTCACTACAATAATTTTTTTTACTATATTAATAGTAACACTATTTAAGTACTAGAAATAATTAGTGATATAATTGCCATTAAAATCAATTAGCAACACATACAGTAACATTAATGTGGTGACAACAAGTATGATTGTCATTATATACATATATATATTTGTATTGTCATTAATTGTCTATAATGGCTAATAATTATATTATGACATGATTAATATTATTATTATTTAAAACATAAGGTAAATTACAAAGTACTCTCTTAAGATTTGCTATTATTACAAATATCCCATCGTTATTTGATAAATTACAAATACCCCCTAAAATTAACGGTCTTCTAATAAATACCCCCTCGTGACAGTCCATTGTAGGGTGGTGTTTGTTAGACGACTGTTAGCCCCATAAAGTATTTACAATTTTTCAAACAATGATAGAATATTTATAATTTTTCGAACAATAATAAGATAAATACGACCACTTATAATTGATATAAATACAAAACCTTCATCAAATTTTCGTGTTTTAGCCCATAACAATTAGTGGACGAAAACCGTGTGAACAGCATAATATCTTTAATCATTCTTTATCGATCGCGATTTATTTGGCGGTTTAAGATTCAAACAATCTGAACCACATAGTTTGTATTTATGCATATAACTTTTCTAATGATCACAAAAATCAGATTTGAATATAACACTCGTGTTTCTGCACTAAAGCGTCTTTTCAAGGCCATCATTTCTTGTGGAGGATTCCTGTTGTTTCTAGCAAATAACCATAGAATGTCTCAGGCAATTAAAAATAAAATACAGTTATGCTAATTTTTTCCTTTTAATTTAGTATATGCAATAATTTTATAGAAACAATCAATTCCATCATTTCTACATTCAAATATAAAATATATATATATAATTAAATGCATTAATAATTTTAGATTAAATAATATATCAAATTTAAAAGTATTATTAAAATAAACAAGCACATGATCATAAATAAAACTTCAACCCAATACTTTATTAGTTTAATTAGACCAAAGTTTTGAATCTCAACCAGACTATTGAGGTCATCTCGTTAGCCCCCGTTGTCCATTACATGTAAGAACCAACGTGGAAGGCATGTAATAAAATATTTTCTCTTTTTTTTTAAAAAAAAAAAGCGAATGGAAACGGGGAAAAACCAGTTTCCTTTCCCATCCCGTGAAGGTTCTTCGCAACCACCAAAACAACGTAGTGGTGAGAACATGTGCCAAAATTTAGTTAGGCTGATCACCAAACGTAAGAGAAATTTGTTAGTTATGTGACCCTAATCTTAGTTCTGGCTGACTAAACTATGGGAGAGAACGACGACTCTTGCAAATGTTTTAAAATTGGAAGAAGTGATGAGTCATTCTTCGGATGTCGCATCTCACTTTCCAGCAACTTACGAGCAAAAGATAATCGTAGTGTGAAACCATAGGGACTTTAACATCACTCATGAGTTTTGGACATGAGAGAACTACTGAGAGAAAGTGTGTGAACACTCGAGGGTTGGAAGGTAAATGAAGAGAATAATTATGATTCCTCATCTTTGAGATGACTGAGAGAAGATATAAAGAGTCAACTTTAGAAGAAAGATTGCACAAGAAGGAGAATATTTTAGAAACTGAACACAGCTAAGTTCTTTCACTTCTTTCATATTCCTTCCCACATCATCTGTCCCACGCTCACATGCATGCACACTCTTTGTCGATCTCACCTGAAGGCTGACGCTCTACTCCAAACATGGATTACATTATGAAATGCATGCAAGTCCCCGACGGAAGTATATATATATACATGCATGCATATACATGTACTTATATAGAGAAGAGTCGATGATGCACATTATATAGTATATATCAATCAATCTTAAGTTTGGAGAAGAGAAAATCATCTTGGTCTGTCTCAGGAAATATACTACAATTGGATCAGTGGAGATAGTGTTATGGTGATGTAGCCACCATTGCGCTACTAAAGAAAAAAACTTGAGCATCAACTCCTTTTCAGCTGGAAATAACTGAACCGTGTAGGCCCTTTCTACACTCATTTTCAGACTGTGTTTGCATAGTGTTAAATGCTAAAGCAATATGCCTGGACCAAGATACCGTAAAAACAAGATCGAGCGAAAGAAAATTTGTTACATCAAGAACGATGTAAATGCGTTTCAGTGCAGTATGGTCACCAAAATAAGCATCTAGGAAGCTGAATAGAGTAACTGGTGATACATTGCGTCAGCTCCCAATCAAAAGCACGATGCTATGTGTAAATCTCATGCGTCAAATGTAACCATCATGTTTGTTGTTTCAGACGAGGTTGCAACGACAGTAGGATTTTCTTCCTTGGTCCCTGCAATCAGTAATCCATCTATAAGCAATAATTGGAAACTAAAATGAGGAAATGCAACAATGATTAACACCAGACTCATCACAAACATCTTACGAAAGCAGCCATGTACCAGTTCTTAGATTTTAAGTCCATATACACCATCAACATATCATTTTGAAAAATCAGGTTGCCACCATAGACAGAAGCATATCCAATTTTACCTTGATGGCAACAGGCTCACTGCACCAGCAGCTTAACTGAGCACAGGTTAGTTCTCTAGATAATCATGGATTATCAAGAGCCCGTAGAGCACTTCACCAAGTCAAGCAAAACTGAGAGGAGTACAAAATATTATATTTTACATGGAGTTGGACAAAGTTTGGGTTGAACATTTTAGGCATTTATCAGATGTTAAATCTTATTCGAAAATTAACTCTCAGTTTCTCAGGATAGACAAGGCAAAGAGCTCATAAGGTATTAGTAATTAGTTAGTAATCACAGTCTTTCAATAAAACATAAGAGGTGTTTACATTTCAATAATTACGTAGGAGTCTCCTTAAACTTTTTCTGGGCATTCTCTTCCAATTATTTCTACGAAGAGCCCATAAGCTCCTGTCACCTGATTGTCAGAGAGGCACCCATCTTCAAATTTTTGCAAACAATCTGAAGCATCTTATAAGCGCAGCCAAACACCCTGTTAATGAACCATCGACAGTTCATAAAAGGCCCAGTTTGGCAGGCGGTTGCATAAGCAATTTCAAAATAACTGATTATGAGATTTGGTTTTTGAATAATTGATTTTACCCAAAAAGATTATGGAATTTGGATTCACAATTTCATAATTGATCAAACAAATGCAAACTGCAGCTAAATTTCTAAACTAATCTCATTTTTAAGATTACTGAGATGATTAAAAACTATTTAATGGGTATAATGGGTAATTAGATAAAAAGTGAATGCGATGGGATTAAAAGCTACAAATTGTAACTTTTATGAAAACATCGTTTTGATGGAATTTCGTCCCAAAAGTGATTATTTGAAAAGAGGCTAAACGGCATAAAAAATTGCATTTGCATTCGAAATGCAGGTTCAGCCGACTCACCACATGGGGACAAAGTAACAAACATTGTGCAACTACACTTTCTATATTTCCTAATCTCCGAGTGGTTCCAAAAATAGGAAGTACTTTAGATAACATGTGTTAATAAGACAAGAAACAGAGGAGTTACTTAAAGGTATTACCATAGGTATTCCCAACTCTTTGAGGTCTCTCTCAGCCATGCGCTTCAAAGAATACATATCAACCTACAGAATGGAAATTTTAGTTAATTGAGGGAATACCACACATCCTGATTTTCTGAAGAATATGTTTCTTCACAGCTATAGCTGCAAAACAGGAAACAGAGGGATGGAAAACACCAAATTTTTTTTTAAAACATGGAATACCATATGAAGCACCCAAATGATCAAGTGCTCTATGGACTCAATATTTCACGTAGTCTAAAATGACTTTGACAAGTTTACTGGAAATCTATCGTATATGTATTCTTCTACACAATGTTTTTTTTCAAAACAAAACTCTTTCTTCAGTCAGATTTTTTTTTAAAGTTTCTTAAGACAGACTTCTGAGCCATCACATCTGATCTATGCATCAAACAAAAAGTTAGTGCAAGATCCATATACCCGTTCGTATATGTATTCTCTACACAATGTTTTTTCTTTCCCCTCAAAACAAAAACTCTTTCTTCGGTCAGATTTTTTTTTTAAAGTTTCTTGAGACAGACTTCTGAGCCGTCAAATCTGATCTATGCAACAAAGGAAAAGTTAGTGTGAAGTGTAGAAAGCACAGAGAAGTCAAAAGAATCTCACGTACTTCCTCAGCCTTAAAGAGAATAGCGTATTTCTCAAGACCCAACGAGCGCAAAAAGCTGTCAACAGTAATATGATCATCCACCTGCAAGCATAATATGAAATAAGTTAATGCATGCGAAGGCCCTGGGATAATAAAACCAAAAGGATTTCAAAAAACATCTTTTTTCTTTTGTATAGATAGAAGACCAGGTAGATTATGAAGAGTTGTCTTTTAAATTAGATAACAATATTCCTACTTAACACAGCAAACTCGCATGATTTCGAAATACTCAAATTTCTGTCATCAGTTATCTCTTGTACTTTCTGGTGCCTATCAGTCAAGACAAATAAGCTGATAGTCCTTAGCACATTTTCTGTAGGCAAGACAGAGAATTCAGATAACTATAATATCAAGGTAAAATATGCAGCAGCAAGAAAACGAAAGTAATTCACATATAGAAAACATAAAAGACTTAAGAAGACTGACCACATATGGATTTTTTTGGGCAAGACTCCCAGACATAGGAAGTTGGGGGGCTACTGGTACCATGGTCTTCATCTGTCCAGTAGGTGGTGCCATTGTAGCCAAGTTTGATGAGATCATGGGCCTTGAGATCTCAAAAGCATCTTTACTCGCATACGAGCTTTTCCTCGCGTCATCATATGTCCTAACTGCAAATCTTCTTTGCAGCATTTCATCTTTCTTTGCTTCTGAGAGACCTCTAGAAGTTGCAAAAGATTCATCTGGGGATCTTTGCCTTAAACGATCCAAAGTCCAGGGAGAACAGGAATTAATTGCTGACTCCATTCTGGTCACAGTGTTTGAAGCTCTCCCACCAGCCCTATCAGCCATCATATTAGCATTACTTCGCTCTGGCATAGGATGCCTAACATCATCTGCCTCAAGAATGCTTCGGAGACCTTCCCTGGCTTCTGAAATGTACTGTTTCCTTGGATCAGCTGCACACTCGACCCGAAAGTCAGGTATGCGATGGCTAGAATTTCTGGTCACAGGTGGGAAAGGTCCACCGTCCCTAGTCTCTTTCAAGTCTTGTCTGCCACCCCTTGGTTCCATATAGTGCAATTTTGTATCCTTTGGCACAGGCATCCTCTCCCGTGTAGCTATGCTATTCGTAGAAGAGTGAGCAGGCCTCGACAGGATGTTGCGGAGATCCATTCCAGTCTGCTGGCTATTTTGACTTTGCTTCAGAAACTTCTTTTGCATGATTTTGTATCGGAGATCATCTTTACGAAGATGAATGTCTTTGCTCAATTGAAATCACCAAATTTTAAAATTATTTACGAACCATATGTCAAAAGAACAATAAAGTATTTTGAAATCTCAGTTTGGTTACCATCAACAACACTGGCAGTTCTACCATCTCCGCGCAGTCTGCAAAACATAATTACAGAAATCACATGTGGTAGACCAAGAAAAGAACATCTCAGAATTATATTTTTATGTTTTGTAATTTCATGTATAATTTATTGTTAATGATATGCTACATGGCTGATCCTAGAAAAGTAAGACTATTTTAAGCACCTTTTTATTTAGGCAACCAAAAATTATAAATAAAACCAAAGGTTAATGTAAGAATGCACACTAGCACCTAGACTTATATAAAGGTAAACTTGTTAACTAACAAAGAGCAGCAGCCCATTAAAATTAGAGGAATAAATTGTACTTTTTTTAAATTATTAAAGGAGCAAAAGAAACAACCTCTTATTACTGACTTGGGTGGATGAATCAACATTATTCCCAAGCCTTTCTCGAACCGACCTTTTGCTTCCCACGAGTGGATGCGAATCAGTGAAGGAACTATCCAATGCACTTCCAGCCTTTTTCACCACCTTAAAATGGCAAGCAACTTAATAACAATAGCTCCATGTTTTCAAAAAATGCATCTTCAAAAGCAGATGGACAGTAAACCTTTTTTGATCAAATTGCAATCAAAGCTTCAGTCACCAATTTCTTGCAGAACCAGATTGTCTCACCGCACGCACAATCAGATTGCATATACAATCCATACACAAAGAACAAAATTTATGATGTCTCTTAATAATAAAAAATATCAAAAACTAACAACAGCATAATCTCTCATATCAATCACCAATATGCAGAACACCGTAGAAAACAGCAAGTCGTACAAACAAACTCTACATCATTTATACTTCCCCACCCTATTAAATCAAAATATAAAATCAATATCTCCACAACAATCTTAAAACGAAAACGTCATCACATCCCCAATTCAAGACCCAGTCGATAAATTTCAAAAACAAACATCAAAAACAATAATACTAAAATTGAAAGCTATCAATAAAACATTTACCTGCCCGGTGCCTCCGAGGGTGATGGTAACTCGAGACCTTGAAGTCTCCGACATTTAATCTTCAAATCTGCCAAATTAATCAAATAAAAATAGAAAATGATGAAAACTCGATGAGACCTTAATACACAATACCAAAATCTTTTGTTAGGGTTCCGCTCTGTGTGTCGTTGTATGCGTGAGAGAGAAAGAGAGACTAGCTCTGCTGGAAATTGGAGATGTAAAGGTGTGCGTTGCTGCGCGTGAAAGTTCGGCGCGTCATTTGGGGCTTTCCATAAGAGCAGAACACTTTCAAATGGGTCGTAGAAAATTAGTCTTAGTCAGCCCAACTCTTATTGGACCAAATAAATTTGGACCCCGAAATTGGGCTTGAATATAAAATTTTCAATTTAAATATTTTCAAAAACTTCACACCAGGACACAAAAATTCTTACAATCTTGTCTAGACCAGGTTTGATTAAATTAAATTAATTATAGATTAAATATGATACATCTGTCATATGATTGATAATTTTACTAATGATACGGTAGGTATATTACACTTGTCATATAATTAATTTTAATCCAATCAATTTTAATTTGAGTTAGAATTTTTCTATGCCACTGACAATATCCTGATTTTTATAAATATTTTCAATGTCCCCCTCAGTCAATCATAAACTAACAATAGAAACATACTCAATGAGTATATCCAATCTAAATTATATTATATTTAGGGTTCATTACAATTGATCCCATCTAAAAATGTGAAATTACAGTACCCCAATAAAATTTTAAAATTACACTTACACCTTCTCTAAAAATTTAATGACATTTGTACAAAGAAATTATATAAATTTTTTATCTATTGAACTCCATCAAGTAACTTTTTGTATTTATAAAGTGATAAATGTAATTTTATATGTATGTATGGAGTTAGTTAACATCATTATATATTTTTTCCTTACAAGTACAAAATTATTACATGAAAATGTTAAATAAGGAACCAAATTGGATATTTATGTAATTTTTTCTCCTAGCATCAACATTGATCGTCCAAACCCTAAAGAAAGAGGGTCAAATGTTAACAGTAAGGTTTTTAAAGAGTGTAGTTTAATTTTGCATTTTTAAAGGGGTGTAAGTATAATTAACACTTATGTTTATCCAATTAAATGAAATAAAATGAAAATAAATAAGGTAACTTATCAAAATTGATAACTGAGTTTGATGGAAGTAAAAAAATGTGTGCTCGACCCATTTGGAGCAGAAAGTAGTGAAATAAATTGTTAGATGATAGAAAAATGTAAATGAGTTAATTAAGACTATTATTCCTCGTTTAAGGTGTGCAAATAAGAGGTTGATATAAAAAAAAATGTCTATTTACAAAAGTACAAATTTTATTTAAGGTAAAATGGTAGCATAAAGGTGAAAGTTGTATTAGATAGGATCATAATGTACTCTCCCACTGGGGGAGCTTTCTATTCATAGACAACTATAAGTTGGTTTGAGAATATCATAAATTTGGTAAATCATGACCTCGAAGTTGTTAGATAAGGTTGAATCCCCCTCTAATTTGATGGAGAGTTCCCAACAGTTGAAGGATCCACCGAATTCGAGGAGGGTTATCTCTTGGTGATTGCAGAACAACAATTCTCAAAAGGTAGCTGGAGTCCGTTGTGGGTGAAGGTATCTTCTAGGGATAAGGATGTCTTTTCGAATTTTTGAAAAAGTAGTTGATGAGACACCTTCTCCTAGTCGGAGTCCAAGCTTTTAGTAGGTTTATAGATTACTCTTCTCTAGAGGCACCAGGTATCACAATGGGGTTGCTGGTCCTTATCCGATTTTATGAGATGTATCTCCAAAGATCCTACATGGATGCCACCTAAGTTATCCGTTAGCATCATGTGAGATGAGCTTTGACTTTGGCTGAGGAATTTCAAGCTCCTAAACTTTCTCGTGAGCCTGTGAGACCTTCTTGGATTAGGGTCCTCTCGAATTTGGGTTAGTTGAATTTCTTTTGGTCAATTTATATTTTTAGGGATGCCTGCCGGACTCCCTAAGAGCTCTACCTGAACTAGGCTTTCTGGAAGCATTTTGAACCTTCCTGAACCGGGCCTTCTATAGAGCACCATGGGTCTTGCATTCCTTTCTTAATTTTGTTCCTCTTGAACCAACCTATTCTTAATTTTAAATATGCATGAAAAGATAACTATCAATACATAAGTATCCATAATCGTTTACTTGTTTATGAAACTTGGATGTTATAAACTAAGACCTGACTGGTCTCCTTCACTGTATTGAAGGATCACGAGTAATTCCTGATGTAATCCAACAAAATTGTTTTTTTTTTTTTTTTTTGTACTTGTGAATTTTTGGTTCAATTGATAAATTACAGT
Source organism: Sesamum indicum (assembly GCF_026168435.1). Classification (NCBI taxonomy): domain Eukaryota; kingdom Viridiplantae; phylum Streptophyta; class Magnoliopsida; order Lamiales; family Pedaliaceae; genus Sesamum; species Sesamum indicum. The sequence continues at coordinate 20,043,079 of NC_142664.1, read as the reverse complement.
TAATGAAAACGCGAAGCTAATGTCAACATAATTTTTTTTTTCTTAAACTGAGACACAAACATAATAACTGATTCATATATTATTAAATTCCCATTAAAAATGATGATAAATCAAATTTATGACTTTTTAAGATTCTTCAATCTTCTCAAAAATCAACTAGCCAAAAAGTGCTGTGCATATATATATATATCAACTTAATGTAAGTACCCATTGAATATTTGTTCGAACACACATATAAATATTAGAAGGGATAATTACATCGTCCTCCCATGAGGTTTGATGTAATTACATATAAATTTTCTATAGTTTGAGAAATCACATATAGAGAAATTACATTTATTACTTTGATATTTGTTTCTATCTAACAAATAGACTCATCTGTTAGTCTAAATTAACCAAATTTGTTAATATTGATGAATTGAATAAAAATTCATATTTTTTTCCGAATTGATTTATTACTAACTTATTTAAATCTTTTCTGATAACCACTCTTATACAGAGTCACACGCATTAATTCTTATAAGGATAGTTTGGTCAAAAAATATTTATTTAACCTACAAAAAATCAGTAATAAGTCAATCGGGGTAAAATATGAATTTTTTCATTCAATTGTTTGCTAATATGAATAAATTCTGTGAATTTTAACTAACGTAGTGATCTATTTGTTAGATAGAAACCACTACAAAAAAAAATCCCTCAATATCAATGAAAACAAATTAACGCCGAGCTAATTAATCAAGTAAACTTCTCGTTACTAATTTTATATTATTTAATACAAGATATTTACTTGCTAATGAATTTAGTAACAAAAATTCACTTGCTAACAAATTTAGTAATTAATTATTTAAAATATATATATATACATACATATATATATTAAATAATATAGATTAACAACGAGAATTTTACTTGCTAATTAGTTGGACGCTGATTTTAGCATCAAATTTTCTCATAACTATTAAGTCATTTTCTTGTAGTGAACAAACATCATAAATACTATATATAATTTTTCGAACCATAGGGACTTTACATATAAACACATCAAACCTCCGGAGCGGGACAATATAATTATCCGTAATTAGAATGCTTTTATGGAAATAATTTCAATTACGCAACTCGCGTTAATTATGAGCGAATTAGTTACTGATTTGTTTAATCTTAGCTGTACTGCGTGTGAAATCAGGTCTGAACTAGAATTTCCCAACGAAATTAATTAACATAAGTAATGTGAGAGATTGAGTACTGAACATGTGATTAATGAGTAGTACCTAAATAACTTTTCTCTCATCATCATCAACATCAGCGGGCTGAGGCATAATCATTTCTGGGCAGAAATCCGGACCATGTAATAAGGTAAAATTAGTGACCTTGAGACAGTGCATATTACTACATACATAAAAGAGACAGACAGAATGATTTTATTTTTTGAACTTGTTAATAATTAATCATAATACCTTTTCTAGAATACCATGTAAGAAAAGATACAACAGTTTTAATTAATAAACACCAGAAAAGAAAAAGGAAATAATAATGATGGATTGCATGTTTCGATATCTAAATTTGAAGCTAATTTTCAATTTACGTAACTGGAGGAGACAATCTATGACATTGATTAACACTTTAATTTTGGTTTAACAAATTTTGTCTGAAAAAAAGATGAAACAACATTAATTCTTGAAATACAAAATATATATATATATATATATATTATTTCGAATTTTTATTTTAGCTAGTTCGAACATTCAATTAGCCCTCAATTCTTGCAGAAAGTTTTCAAACAAAAGCTATAAAATTATTCTGATAGTATCAGTTAGACTAACTTGATCTAAGAGCAAGAGCAAAATATTGATAGATGAGAATATATATATATATATATATATATATATGACATTCTTAATTAGGATGTCAGCATATGAAAATCTCAAAAAGGAAAATCAAACCCTAGCCTCCATTCACACTAATAAAGAACAATATATATATAGATAGATATATGTGTGTGTGTGTGTGGAAATCTTCAGACAACGAATGCTACCTATCAATCCAAACATCAAAACGTAGATTAATAATCATGTAATTACTCCACAAGATCACTCTATCACATGATTTTAGAAACTCAAATTCTTTCACAAACAGCCACCTACGAACATATAGGAAATGGAAGAGGGAGAAGGAAAGAGATCTAGAGAGAGAGAGAGAGAGAGAGTGAGCTTGAGAGCAAACACCAACAAAACTACTCTCCGTATCAGTTTCCTTCAAAAACCCATATCCAAATCTAGACCTAAAACCACTCACAACATGAAACAAATCACAACAACCCTCACACAGTACACACACTGCTGAAGAACTTGAAAGTACTCATAAACTGATCGATCATGAACTACTTGCTAATAAGAACTCGATCGACGACAGTACACAGCAAACAATCGGACCGTTACGCTTCAATTCCCCGGAGAGAAAGTCAAGAAGAAGACACAGCAAACCGTACGTTTATGAATCCCAGCAACTGATCAGAGACGATCATCAGCAAGAACAGAAACTAGGGTTTTCTTTCTTCTTCTTGAAAAGGAAGCCATTTTTCAACCCCTTTTTTCTCTCTTTTTTTTCTTGCTTTTGGGGGGTGTGATGTTTGAGGTTGAAGAAGGTGGTGGTTCAATCGGAAGAGGGAAAAAGAGGGCCATGTTGTGATGATCAGAGTGAGGGACTAATGATGAAATCCACATTTTTTAGGACACCATTATTATAAATGAGGGGATGTCTATATATATATATAGGGTTAAGTAATAATCACAACAAAATTATTGTGTTGGCCTCTCCAGATGGGAACATAATATTCCTCACTCTCCTAACCTCGAAAAAAATGATTTTAAATTGTCTATTGTATATATATAAATAGGGAAAAATACAAATTATCCTCTTATAATATCGCAAATGAGCTAATTACTCCCTTATGGAAAAAACAAATAACGATTTACCTCCTTATAATTTTTTAAAATACAATAATTTACCTCTCTATATTTTTCAAAATGAAGTAATTTACCTCCCTGTATAAGGAGGTAAATTGTTTCATTTTAAAAGTATAGGGAGGTAAATTGCTATATTTTTTTCATATGGAGTAATATGCTCATTTTCTATATCATAGGAAAGTAAATTACTATTCTAACATATACATATATATATATATGTAATATTGGTCGACTGATATAGAGTGATGATACTTTCGATCCCAGCTGTTGAATTTGAAAATGGCAATTGAAGATTGTAACTAAAAGAAGATGACACACTTAACTTAATTCAAATTTGGCAGAAAAAGTTAAATTAGTTGGAAATTATCATATGTCCTGCACATGAACCAATTAATTTCGGACTTTTAATTCTTTCGGTCACTTTTTTTTAACGTGGCACGAGGAACGCAAGGAAAAATACAATTTTAGTTTTAGAACTATAGGCGTGGTAAATTTAATCAAAATATCATTAGGGAAAAAAATATCACATCAACAATTTCTTATCTGTATATGCATATAGTTATTGTTATTTTATTATGAGGGATTTAAACAATTTTACAGAATTAATTAAAGTTAGTTAGGGCAATAAGGCACTATGCTTTTTATAGCATTGTCGCGCTTTGTGGTGTACTTTGAATATATTTATTGATTTTGAAATATCGGTACATTAAATTTGTATTTATTTTTAAATATACTACATGATGCAATAATGCATTTTATTAAAAAAATAAAAATTAATGCCTGGGATCGTATGGAGTATATGTAACTTATCTATGGGGAAACCTTAATTAGAGCTTAAATATGTATATAATTTATTAATGGGGAAACCTTAAATATTTAAAAACAAAAGCAGTAGTAAATTAATCTTTTGATTGAATTTGGGAACCAATTCATATACAATAAATTAGCAATTAATTAATTAGTGAGAAATCAATAAATTAATAGAAATAAACAATATCCTATTAAAAATTAGCAAAAAATAAATAAATAATTTAGTTACATCTTCTACCCGTTTTTCTCTATATAGTTTTACCAGAAATAAAATTTAATAAACATTTATAATATTCTGACTAGACGTTTAGTAGCAACCCTTTTTTTTTTTTGGAAAAATATTAATTAATGCTTATATTATAAAACTTTAATTTATTAATTATGTTGTTTATTATAAGTAGAGTTATTTTCAGAAAAACAACAGAAATTATTAAATATTTGTTCATGATTGACATAGTTAAATTGATTGATCAACAACATTAATTAATTATCAGAGTTCGATTTTAGACTAATTAATGCACAAATTAAACATTTTTTTTTCAGAAATTTATAGCTCCTCCGGACCAATTAAGTTGGTATTAATTATTTTTTATAAAATAATTTTGCAAGCATTGATTAGAGAATTAATTACGTAAGTGTGTAGAATTGATTAATTAGAGAATTAATTAAGTAAGGTGTGTTGAATAAAACACACACTTTGAGGAAAAATGGTTGCACTAGAGATTTAGTACTGCTAAATTATTGGATAATGAATTAAATTTTTCTTCAATTGTCAAAATTCCCTGGAAAAATTAAACTTTCTTTGACTTTATGATTAATCCAAGAAATTAAATCACAATTATTCCACTTTTTTCCTACTTTACGTTTGACTCTCCAAAAAGTTACCACTTCCAATTGTTTGCTATTCCCCCACATTTCTTTGTCCCTTTTTCTCATATATATATATATATATATATATATATTTGTCATAATTCATTTATATTTAGTAAATGGTGATCTATTACGTATTTTTATTCATAATTTTCATATTATGTTGTTACTATTTTTACGGATATATATATGTCCTCTAAAAAAATAAAATTAGGGATATATAATGTCATACAAAAATATAATATTTAATTATAATTAATTGATAAATTAAAAATAAATAATCATAGCAAAATAATCATTAAGGCTGCAAGAAATATTATAGCAAAAATTTTACTTAAAGCATGAAAGACTACTATTTATAAATTTATCCTAGTCGAAAGTGAAACTTAATAATTATGTAAAAAGCACATAATTAATGCAAATATAGATAGAGAGACATAAATGAGTAGTAATTTTTTTTTTATTTGAAGCGATAAGTTATTGTTAATTAAAATAACTTGATTACAATAATTATATTCTGATCAATAATATTAAATAAATATAATTTAAACAACACCTACTATTACAGCAGACAATACTTACTATGCAGTACGTAGAATAACATTCCACACTATAGTGGGATTCGAATTCATAATTTTTAAAATTATGGAACATCAATTTCATCAACTGAGTTAGGCCTCGTAACTAATAATTAATTATAAAGACAGAAGGTTGTTAGGAGGGGGGGGGGGGGTTGATGAATGAAATATGGAGGCAAACAGGGTTAAGAGAGTACTTGATTTTATTAGAAAGGAATAATTAGATGAGGGCCCCTATTTTTATTTGTTGGAATTCATTGCGAGGAGTAGACGTTTGGTGCGGGAATGGTGTCAACTCATTCTCATTCCCATCATTATGTTCTCTTCTAACTACTCCTAACTTTTTTTTTTTAAAAAAAAACAAATTGTTGATAACTTTATTTTATTTTATTTTGTTATAATATGCTATTCATTATATTACTAAATAGTTAAATTTAAAAATTAATTTAATTCAGAAATAATTCAAGTCGACAAGTACATTCAAACGAGACAAAGAAACAAAAAACCTACGATGGCTCGTAGTACCTGTGTGCATAATATTTAGTAATACTTTTATTTTTAACACTTTGTAGAATATATTTTATATTAATCATAGCGAGATTATATATACATGCAAAATAAATTTAATATGTTATTTCAATTTAATTAATAATGCTTAAAAAATGAGAGTAAATTTAATTTTTGAGTATATGTAATTGCACGGAATGGATTTTCTAAAGGGACTTGATTGAGTAGTTACTTTAACATGAGTTGGGAAGTTGAAAGATATTTTTGGAATTATAATAATTTGACGTAGGGGTATCGAAACTACCACTTTGAGTCTATAAAAACCCTCTTTTCTTTATAATAATATAGATAACAATGGACATACATTTGTGAGACTCGAACTCTCAACCTTACCAGTTAACAGGGGTCTGATCGACATTTTTGAACAAATTGTAGCTACTACCTTACTTCTTCCTCTACATATTTCTTTTTTTGCATTATTTTTTAGGAATAATTACACCACACTCCACTAGAATTTGGTATGATTATATGTACACTTCATAAGATTTGAAAAATTACATCTTCTATCTCTGAAGTTTGCTTTTATATAATAAATAAGTACCTCCGTGATCAAAATTCACCGAATTTATTGATATTAATGAAAAAAATGAATGAGAATCCATATTTGCCCCTAATTTGACTTCTTACTGATTTATTGAGATTAAACAAATCTTTTATAACCAGACTACCTCTTATATATTCTTATCTGTTAATGTATATGAGTAGGTATATTTCAAAAAAAATTATTTGACCTGTATATGTTAGTAATAAGTTAATGGAGGGTAAATTCAATTTTCATTCAGTTTTTTCGGTTAATATAAAAAATTTAATAAATTTTGACTAATAGAGGGACTTATTAATTAAACATAAGCAAACCTTAGAAATACAAAACAAAAATTTTCTAATCATAAAGAATTTATGTATAATTATATCCAGTTTTAGGAGAATACACATATAATTATACCTATTTTTTATGTGAAACATCTATATTCTTCCTTTCTTTGGTTGCAGAATTTCACTAATTATCGGTCAGACATTATAAGGTGAAAACTATTTATTTTTTTTAATATTTGGATTACTTAGAATTCAAGAGTATATATTTTCATTATTTTAGACCTTGAGGGGAAAAGACCACTCAAGTCTTAGTTCTGCTGCCAACGGAAAAGATAATGGAAATGCTGCTCATTGAATGTAGTCCAATAAATATAAATTATTAGGTAAATTGTAGTTTCAAATGTCAGAGCCCATTTTTCAAAAGAAAAATACAAAACCATTCTTTGGGCTTATTTCCATCTCAAAATTGAAAAAGATAAAGCCCACATAAATTATTTTATAACTTCTTATGGAGTTTTGTTTGGTTTCATTTTGGAATGAGTCAAGACATAGTCAATGTTTGTCTTCATATAAAAACATTGTATTTTGGTATTTTTCTCTCGTTTGGCATAAATATTTATATATATAAGAGACATAATTTGATAATGAATAGTGAATTTTGTCTCTGAAAATACAATATTAGACGTACAACACTTCTATATATATTTTATATAAATATATATAAAACAGACATGATTTAACAATAAGCAACAACTTTTGTCTCTCAAAACGCAACATCAAATATACAACACTTATTTTAAACATCTCTAAAAATAAATCTGAACATATACACTATATACCTCCATCACATGCTTATTTAGATCCCTGTTTTTATCTATATTTTCAGAAAACACTAAAAAAATGAATTCAAATATTATGAAAGTGTTTCAATGGGTTCAGACTGTAGCTCGGTTTACAAGACGTTACCTGACATATTTCTCTATAGCTCACACATTTATTCAAACAACGACGTTCGAAGAATTAAAATCATAAAAAATAAAAAATTATATAATCTATTTGTTATTCTAAAATGATAAAAAAATTAAAATATCAAAATACAAAACATATGTGAGAAAATATATTTAATTGTAGTACAATATATAAACATCAATCCTCTATTAGATGAAGACATTTTGGGCTCCAATAGTTGTTGGATAAATCCACCGGTTGTGGGCCCGAATAATGAAACCCTAAGTCAATTATTATAGAAAATTGTGGGTTTATAAAATTTTTATACAAATCAATATTATAGAAATATATACAAATATCTACAGATCTAACAGAAATAGTAAACGAAAAATAAAAAATAGTAAGAAGGATATGGTTCAAGGGTCAGATCCGACAGAGGGAAGCCCACAACTGAAGCTGGTAACTACTCACGGTTGCTAACACCCAAAGGAACTACCAAAGTTCAGTCACACAAACACACTCAGGTTTCCACTAAGGAAATCGTTTACAGATAACCTTTTAATCAAAGAAGAGAAAGAGATAGAAGATTTCTAGTTCTGTTATCTTCATCAGAAACCAGTAAAGGTATTTATAGAGGTAGGGCTTTGATATCTAAAAGAGAGACATTAATTATCAGAGAGAGACGAAGAAGGCAGAGGAAAAATCGAGAGTAGAAGAATGGCGGAAAAGAAAGAGAGAAGAGGGGTTGAAAAAGATGAGGAGGCGAAAAAGACATTAGGATTTTTCACCTGTGGTAGATTGGGGTATAAATATAAGAGGGACCGAGTGGGGTAGTGGGTTGGGTGGCTAAAGTGCGCTGGAATGTAGAATGGGCCAAGACAGCAGATTTCGGCTGAGCCGTCCGATGTGGGTTGAGGCGATTTTAGGCTGGACCTATCGATTAGGTCATGGGCCAAAATATAACAATAATATTGAAAGCGGACGGGAAAATAGCATCCCGACACGTTTACTTCTCAGGATGACTTACAATAAATAATTATATAAGTCTTAAGACTTTCAATTAGCTGGCAAGAATTCTTTAATTTATCGTAGGACACTTGTTCCTATGGATCTATTGAAAATTACTAAGATATGATCTTGTATTAGTTTGGATTAAAAATATGTCCATAAGCAAGATGATATCCATTATCGTTTAGATGATAATTATATTTAAGTTCATAATTGATGATGAGATTAAATTATGAAAACGAATAAATTACGTTTGATTACCAGCAATCTTGGACATGCCTAATTAATTAAGAGGATAATACGAAAAGGGGATATAGGAAAGGTATTATTAAACCAATATGGCAAATTTGGTATGATTTAGAGATATCGACTTCTTTTTAATTAAATTTTGTTGTCAGCTCAAAAGTTGTCTCCACGTTCTCCTCGTGAAAATGAGGGGAAAAAAAGGGAGGGCTTTTGGTTAAAAGAATAAGGTTATGATTCGAAAAAAATAAATAAATTATGTGTACAAGTATACATAATAAAGAATTAAATTATATAATAAACTTTGTAGTGTACTAATATTATGTAAAATTATCGAAGTACTTGTAATTATGTTAAGTTTAAAGAAAGATTGATATAATTTATTCTAATTATGTATAGGACATTAGAGGATGTTTGGCTGAGTTTATAAATTCCTCAAAATATGTTTGAGAGTTTATAAGATTTTGATAATTGTTTGGTAATTTTTTTTGAAAAAAAAGAGCTTATAAGATCCTAAAATAAAGTATTTTGAATTTTGTAAACTTTTTAAAAATAGTTAATTTTACCCAACCTTTTTAAATATTGTATAAGCTCTTTAATCTTAAAATCCAATAGACAAAACACACTCATAATTAGTATTGTTAGTATTTCATTTCTACCCTCCATCTAACTAACTGTCCGCCCTTGATAGCAAAATTATCTATTTATATTGTTTTAAATTCTAGTAGTTTGATGTACTTCGGTCATTATTACAGAATGAACGACTTATTAAGGCAAAATGCTTTTCTAATACCATAAGACAAAGATAGAATTTATTTTGCTACCACAATTATGACAAGTGTCATTTTTAGTTCTATAAAACTCATATCTCAAAAAGTCACATGCATTGTGGTTTTAGGACTAAAAAGGCGTTGTAATTTTGGGACTAAAAAGGTTCAAAATCACATTTGTCAGAACTAAAAAGATGTGATTTTGAGTTTCACGGGTAAAAAACGACACTTGCCATAGTTCTGGTATTAAAAAAAATTCAGCCCTTATTTTATGGGACTAAAAAAATATTTTGCCCAACTTATTATGTCAAATACTCTAACATTCTATAAGTTTAGTATCTTATTTATCCAAACATTTAATTTTTTTTTTAAAAATAAAATTTAATATTTTTAAAATTTTAAAATATATTATAAGATATAGGATAAGGCAAACACCCCTAAATCCAAGCTCCAAGGCCAACATACTAATTAATGAAACTATATTAGCTAATGAAATATTCGTCTCCAAATTGTGTTTTTTCAAAGTTGTTTGGTAGACAATCATCATCAGCAGACAATAACAATCTTTCAGATTACAAGCTTTCAAAACCAATCACTACATACACGACTTTCAAATTTCGGTGGGAAAGAAAAGCAATCGAGACCAAGAGATTGTGGGTTCAAATTTTACGAATGTGATTATATAAAATTATAAAAAATGTAATATATAATTATGGTTAATTGTTATGGTTAAAAATAAAAAAATCGTAACAAATAGTTATTGACTATAACCATATAACGGTTATTGGCCGTGGTATCTGTGAGGGTGGCTAAAATATTTACCTATCATAAATATTCTGGGTCTTAACCATGATAAATAAGTTTTTCTTAACGAAAAATCTATGTTTTTGCAATGTTCTTATTGAATCGTGGTCAATTAATCTTATTTACCATGTCTTTTGGTCTATAACTATTAAAATTGTAGTCGATGATTAATTTTTTTTAGTGTAATCTATTTTTTGAATAATATTTTATTTTTTATTTATTTTGAATATATTTATTAATTTAAAAACAACTAGATATATATATATATAATTAGTATTTGAATTTAAATATATTTGTTGATATTGCTATTTTTGTTGATATAGTAATGATACGAATTTTATTAAAAAAAAAATAAAGAAAACAGGTAAAAAAACGAAACAGTGCAAAATCAAAATTAGTGGGAAAATCAAAATCAGTACGAGGAAATGTAGGGTTTGGGTCAATTATTACAAGATTGAACTACTAAAAAAATTCAAGAACTCAACAGGAGAAATGGTGGATTTGTAACTAACACTTGCCAGAAATTCAAAAAGCGATTCTTCATTCAAACTTTTGATAACGTGTATTTGAATAGCTAGCAATTATTGCAAGCTGACTATTTTTCGCTTGCTTTAGTAAACCTAGTCAAATACGAGTATATGCCTCAACTATCCAGATGTGAAGCCATCTACTTAGAATATTACTTGCCAAGTAGATCGGACTTTTTTATTTGTTGCATCTTTCCCAAAAATAATTCATTTATTTCTCAAAGAGAGATGGAAAATTCATTGAATATATAACGGTCGTGTGTATAAATTTTTCAAATAAAATAAAGACGATATAATTTTTGTACACTTACCATGTAAGAAAGGACAACTTCTAGTCGAAGATTTTGAATTTTTTTAATTTTTGATATAAGGATTTGTATGTGTAGGTAATTTGTATGTACTCTTATAAATGATTTATAATTTTAAAAACATATCCTAACTCGTAATAGAAATAAAAGGCAAAATCGTTATTTTTTTTATACAAAACAAAACTTAAAATAATAAATCTAATTAATAATTCACCCATACCGCTTTCCATCCTAGCAATATTAATTAATTATTATGACAAAATAATATAAGCGGCGATGCCCAAAAAAAAAGATATAAAAGAAACAAATATCCATTATTTTTACAAAAATGAAAATTAAAAAAAATAAAAAAGGAGTGGAAACTGTAGAGGAATTCAAATGTAGTATGTTTTCCTTCCTACCATGTACAAGTTTTTGTCCCAAAATGTCCAAATATAAGGTAAAAAAAAAGGAAAAAAAAAATAAATCTAAGAACGGGGGACCTGAATCTGCCAAACTTTAATCTCAGAATCCAAACCTCCACTGTAAACCAGGTAAGAGTGGCCCGAATCATTACTGCTGTTACTGTTGTTGCTGTCCGGAGCTGCTGTCAAACACTTGACAGGATTTCTGTGCCCTTCAAGAACTGCCAGACAAGAATAACTATTTCCACTCCCTGTTGATCTCTTCCAAACTCTCACTGTTCTGTCAGCCGATCCACTGAACAGCAAATCCGACACAACGGACAAGCACAAGATAGCCTTGGTGTGGCCCCTCAGCGCTCCAGCTACCGTCATATGGGCTGCGCTGCCGTCCTTCTCCCACACAATTATCGACCTGTCGCAGGCGCCGGAGTACAGCACCGAACCGTCACTGCTTAAAGCCAATGCGTTCACAGCCGATTTATGCTTTTCGAGAGTGGAAACGAGTGAATGTTTCTTCTCCCCGTCGGGTTTTCGCCAGACTTTGATTGTTTTATCGGCTGAGCCGGTGTAAACGAGGCCGTCGTCGGACAAGACGACGGCGTTGATCGCGTCGTCGTGTGCATTTTGGACCGATTCCAGGCACTTGAAATCTGAAGTTCGCCAGACTTTGAGGGTTCTATCCCACGAAACAGAGTATAACAAAGAGCCATCTCTTGTCAAAGCCAGCGCTGACACTGCGTCTACGTGATGAACCCACGTGCATTTCTTGTGCCGGCGCACTTTAACGTAGTTCTTGGCAGAGAAAAGACGCATACATCTGTCGCTAATAGTCGGTAAAACCGTCACAAGCTTGTATTTTTGGTAATCCGTGGAGTTATCGATTTTCCATACACGGATCTTGTGGTCGTGGTGGGCGGTGAAGAGCTTGTCGCCTGAGACCACGATCGATTTCACAGAACTGCAGCCTTCTGCAACTGTGTATCCGTGGGACGAAGAGGGACTACGATCCCAGACGCGGATTTCTCCGTCTGAAGCGCCGCTGTAGAGGTGCTTTCCGGCGAGAGCAAGGGAGAATACGGAGGAAGAGTGGCCTTTAAGGGTGGCTAGGCAGTGGTGGTAGGCGGAGGCGCTGTCTCTGCTGGCGGTGGGGTGTTCGAGGGGTGGTGTTAGAGAAGGAACAGATGGCAGACTTGATTGAGAGGCGAGGGATGAATTTGAAGATGAATCTGAATTGTGGGTGATGGATTGTGATTGATCAGAGTATTGGGGTTTGTTGGGGTGGAAAGACAACGGGCATGGAAGAATTCTGCCCATCTTCCGTCTCTTGAGAAGAAAGAGTGAGAGTAAGGTAGAAAGAATGGCGGGTTTTGAACTCCACGCAGTCGTTTATGAGAACAGAAAAAGTCGGAGATCTCACTTATAAAGACAACCATTCTAGAGAGAGAGAGAGAGATGTGGGGACGGCGTAGGATGGCGCATTTTAGCAAAACGTGGTTTAATTAAGAAAATCAATTACTACAAATAATTGTTGCATCAATTGGTTGCATGTAACATCGGGTGGTCAATTCCCATTAATGTTCTTAAACCTAAAAATGATAAATTTTTATTATTATAATTTTTTAAATAAAAAAAGCAATTGTCAACTACACATGATCTTGTGGCAATTAGCAACTAAGGATAAGATGAATCTCTTGAATTATCGGAAAGCGTTGTCCTTGGCCAATTTAGAGGTATGTAACTCTCCATTCTAGTAAATTTTTCTTTGGCTCATTAATTTAGATATATTCATTTCATTTTATATGGCGAAGAATGTTTAATCGTGGCTTTGTCAATCTTTTCTTGCAAGTCTATTTTGCAATAAATTTTATGTCATAACAAAACATTATTCACTAAGAACGGGAGCTTTCTTTTTGCCCTTTCTAAGAATCGTTTGTAATAATGGCATACATTAGCAAAAAAAGCACAAATTAGCGAAACAAAGAGTAAGAGAGTGGAAAATGTACGCCAACCCAAAGACCATAGGTAGTCTTCAATACCGAAAAAGAGCGGACCTACGAGACATTTTAATTCGAATAAAGTTTGATTAAATTTGAATTAATTATATAGTTACTGTTCTACACTTGTTGTATGATTGGTGTATAATTTAAAAAAAGTGACAAATCACACTATAAATGTGATACATTTGTTGTGTGATCGACTCAGTTCGATTAAATCTGATTTGGGCATGAAAGTACACCAAACAAAATTAATATTCAGATCACAAAGCATGGGCACTAATGTAAATTCACATATATAATCAGTCACATTTTGTACTGATAAAGTCATGCGCACATTCTGCTCTTCACAGTCATTTATAAGGACCACCTGCGGCTTAGGATAAAACCAGATGGTTCCACTCCACGAGTTGGGGCTGGATGCCAATGACGTTGTCTTTTTTACTTTGTATTATGCATGGCAAAGGTGGTAGTCTTGACCCTACCACTTCCGTGGATTCTTTGAGACTTGAGATGAGTACAATTCTAGACAAATTCAAGGTTATCAAAGTAATTTTACATGATTCGTATAATACGGACCATGTACGGTGATGGATCGAGCTGGGCGTTTGAATATGGAGTTTCACCCAATTTTATAACATTTTACAGATGTTTTAGTATAAATAATTGATATACAGCCTATTAGTATATAAGAATATTTTTGGAAAAATGTAAATTGCTTTTGTGGAGAGATTGTCAAACTACGTACTTCATGGCCAAATGCAAATCCGCGGAGAAGTTTCCACTCGAAAACAAATATTACAAAAATCAACTCCACTTTCGTACCAAATTTAGCCGTTAATATACAGAATAAATCCAACAGTCATTATCTTTACAAGTAAATTTAATTTAAATTATGGAATTATCAACTGGAATTTAAAAAAAAATATCTTTGCAATTGATAGGTGAGCCGAGATAGGAGAACCCAAAATAATTAATATAAAAAATTATTAAGAAAAAAAGCAAAAGATTCATAGCGTAATTAACAATTTTTATGTTGATGATGATAATAATAATAATAAGAAGAAGAATAAAAAAAAACTGCCGATGCTGATTTCTTGGAAGTCGGGAGACCGTATAAGATAAGGTAAAGAAATTAAGAAATATTTTGGTCTACATCACAAATATTTTTTTTCTAAATCTTATTTATTTATTTATTGAGTTTAATAAAAAAAAAAATGTAGTATATTAAGGGTGCATGGAATGGAAGACAGGGGATTGGAAAGACAGCTCTTTCCAGTCCAATTTGCGCGTAGGATGTTTTAGTGATTCCCTGGTCCTACTCCACGCCCTGCAGGACACTGCTGCCTTATTCACTTTATTCCAATTTCCAGATCAATTTTCCGTGTTTCCATGACCAATTTTTTCCTTTATTTTATGAGAAATTTTGCAATCTTACACACACACACACATATATATATTTATATATACTTAATGCATGTGGAGATATTTTATAAAAGTCATCTTATGAACTTCCCTCTAAATACTTTTGATTTTTCGATAAATTTATCGAATTCTTTTTTTATTTTAAGATCTGGACAACCTTACTCTAACAGTTTAAATATTGATCGAAAAGGTTTTGTTAGACCTTCTGGTTAATACCTTCAACCTCCAGACAAGCTATGGAGCTTTAGCGCTGAATCAAGATCTCCATGACCCTACTTGTAAGATCAATAAACTCCTAATATGTATGAATTCACTGTTAAATTATTTTAATATCAATGACGGAAATATTTACTTGGACCCTACTCTGTTAAACTTGAATCAATCATATGATAAGTACAATATATGTACAGTTAGGGAAAAGTGACTTATTATACTTTTTCTTTAATTAGTTTGATTCGACCAAACCTAATCGGGGCAAAGAATTTTTCTATCAATAGCGCACGCAAAATCGTACAATTAGGTCTCTCCTATAAATATTGGCACCAAATATAGCTTATATGACCCCATTCTTTCTTATTACCGTTATTATCTTCTCCAACTATATACTAATTCGAGCATAAGATAACCATCTTCCGGGCTTTCCTCAACGTGATTTTAACAATGGTGTGTTTTACCGGTTCACTTTTAAAGAACCGAACCCACTATATTTAGAATAACAATCACCCCAAAAATCAATTATTATTATTTTTTTTTTCGGAACAACAATGCTCCTCTTCTTTTTTTTTTTGGGGGGGGGGGGTTTAAAAAAATCTATAAAAATATAAATCAAACTTGATTTCAATAAAAAAATTTTGTTGTTGAAAGTGTAAAATAAAAATGTCGATGTAACACTCTTTGTTAGCGAAGTAACTTCTAGAAGCGTTCCAATTTCAATTTTCCTTAGGTCAAAGTCACCTTCACTAGTCCAAATAAATGTGTCGCACATGGAATTTTATGCAGCACAAAGGAAAACTTTTAAGTTTATAAGTTGTTTCTTGAAAAAATTATAACTGTTAATGACAATAATTCAATTTTAATTTTAGATTGTATAGTAGTCAGAACGTCATATTTTATTTGTATTTTTTGTTTTGAGAACAGTGGCTTCTGTATAGACCACAATCACTTGCACTAATTCAGACTACTCCAAACTTGCATATACAAATATTGTATCATTTAATGTATATGATGCAAGCACGAGGGTAAATTATATTTTTGGTCCCATAAGTGGACTTGTTTTTAATTTTGATCCTACACTCAAGTCAATTTGTATATTTACGTTTGAGATCAAAATTGAAAACAGGTCCACTTATGGGACAAAAAATATAATTTATCCTTATATTGACTAACGGAGAGAGCAGCTGCCGTTATTCATTGGACGAAAATTCCTAAATGATCCTCAAATTGAAAAAAAAAAACCCACATATGGGACTCAATGTGCCAATTGACCTGAATGTGAAACCAAAATCGAAAACAAGTCCACTTATGGGACAAAAAATATAATTTACCCTGATGCAGGCAATTATCCTACAACAATGATCTTCAACGGCATATAATAAATTCTAACGTCTTTTCTTCTTATCAAGACGTCTTATCAGGACAAAATCAGAATAGATAATACCTCGTACAATTGGACACCAATCAAGTCGTAAATCATTCATCATTATATGCATTGATTATTTTGCCTCATGTTGATAATATAGATGAACTAGGTAAATAATTCAAATAACTAATTATAATTTTTTTAAAAGAAAATATTCTCTCTTTATTTTTCTTATTAGTGTAAAGGAAATTGATGAGTTAAATTCGTTATGATTCTCCTAAGCAATAGAATTTAATTGGCATGAAATGTTTTTCCCGTCAAAAATCATTAAAATATTATCCAACTTAATGATCAATATAACTTCATAAATAGATTATGGATTAAATGTAATTTTGGTTCCGAAACTCAGATTTTTTGTTATTTTTATTTTTTAACTTTTAAAAGTAGTATTTTAGTCCTATATTTTTTTAATTTTTCTGATCTCGATCATTTTATTCACTAAAGTTCACCTCAATCGACGAGAAAAATAAACTCTAATGAGAAAAGAATTGAAATTGCAAAAATTAAAAAGATGCAGGACCAAAATACTATCTTAACAAGTTAAAGAAGAAAATGCTGACAGAATGGGTCAATAGGAACAAAAGTCCAAATTTCAAGATATCACATGAGAGACATACGCATTTTTATGTGAAAAGGGTGAACTCCGGTTTTAAAAAATAACTAAAATTATGAAAATTAAAAAAATATAAAACCAAAATACTACTATATAAAATTAAAGGACGAAAACGTCAAAAAATTCAATTACAGGACAAAAAATATATGTAAGCCATAAATTATAAATTTAACTTCAAGTTTTGTTTAATCAAATTATATAAATTTTATATATCAAGAAATGTAGTCGAATTAGACAAAAGAATGCGCATGGTTTAGGATGATCATACATATGGGGTCACAGAGTGCAAGTTGTTCCATCTGCTTCACAGGAATTTCTTCACCGTATGGGCCAAAAACATGTGGGTCTACTCTACTCTTCCCCCTTTCCTCGAAGTTTTGCTCCATATCCGTTGCTAGGCAGAAAAGAGGCATCATTTGGACAAGACATTTATTACAACCATCGCAAGTCAAATGATTAGTACAGCTTGAAACGGACTCATCAACCACAAAAATTCAAACCACCTCCTACTTTTCCTTCTTTCCCACATTTGATATCCAGCTCGGGTCTCATCAAATCGAATCTACCCATAATTATCGGGTCAAGTTCCTGATCGAGTATGTAATGAATTATGATGATCGATGTAGTCTCGACTTAAATTTTTTAATACTTAAGTTGAATGATAACTAAATTACAAATGATACATGTTTTGTGTTAGGACATGTATGGATCCATGTGATTGCACCCTAACCACTCGATGATCTTCTGGTCGACGATCATCATGCAAGGTCAATGAATCGGATCGGTGCAAGTTGAACCCAAAACCCGTTTGGTAATTTCTTGACTTTAGAGGGGGCAAATTGGCTTTATCCCTTGTAATTTATAAATGGTGAACATCAACATCAAGATTCAAATGCAAGAAAAGTTTCAAGTTGATCGATTGGCATTATTTCGAGGTGTAAAAATATTAATTTTTAGGGTTCTTAGGGTTCCGTAACAACGGTGGATGCAAGTTGGATCGGGGCAGTCCCTTTTTATCCATTTGGTTGCTATTATTGAAAATGATGTTGGACAAATTTTCTTGTTTGAATGTGACGGTGTTGATGAGTACTATGCTGTCTAGTGTTTGAAAATCCATCCATGATAATACACAAATTGATGAAACTTTTAGCAACTTCATATTATTGCATAGAGTTTGCTAATTTTAGTGTAATTAATTGGACATTGATGTGGGAAGTATGAATCACATGATGTTGAAAAAGGTTTAATTTTGTGGGTCCGAAAAATAATACTACCCCAAGGACAACTTTTAATTTTGTAAATGTACATTATTAAATGTTAAAAAAATATTTTTAAAAGAGATCAACATGCTCTCGAATAATAAATATTTACTCAAATAGATCAAGATTATGTATTTTTTCGAGTCACAACTTATCTAATTCAAATCGATTTATTCGTTCAAGATTCCAAAAGCAGGAGGTTTATGAAAGGACAAGCGTCAACGCCACATTCGATCTTACACAATAAACCCATTTCTATAAATACCTTACAAGGTATAAATTTTTAATATTTTAATTTTCTATCTCGACTTTCTTACTGACTTAATCGTTGAAAAGTTTTTGCAAAGATGAGCACTACTACCCAAAATATATTACTTGTTATTGAGTCATTGTAAAATCTAATACATGACTTGCAAAAGACAACTAAATCAATACATATCAAATAATTTGAAAAAAAGATAAAATAGAGTAATATTTTTCTAAATTAATAATATCAGGACCATGTAACTTTATTAATTTAAAAAAATACTATTTAATTGATAAATTAATAATAATAATAATTTAAAGAGTTTTTTTTATTCAGTGAACCAATTTTATTTTTCATGAATAAGACATTTACGTAGAAGGAATGACAGAGCAACAACAACTCTTCGTAATTTTTTATTGTAGTATGAGAATGCGACACTAGAGCTTCTGGATGAAACTCTAGATTTAAATTTTTAAAAGAAACAAACAACAACAAAATCATATTTTATTAAATTGTTCTAGTTATATTTATAATTTTATAGAATTATTAATTTATAATGTTGAAGGGACCATAAATTTATATAAGGGTCTTCCAAAAAACTATTATCACATTAATTTATCGAAATTATTAATTTAGACCTCGGGCCCAATTGGAACTGAGAAAAATTATTAGTTTAAAGAAGTTATCAACGTATCGAGTATTAATTTATAAAAAAAAATTAATATATAAATAATAGAATAAGTTTAATATTCACACTTTTCTTTCCCTTTCCCTTTTAACTCAAACAACCAAATGGAGCCTTAGAGGGTGTTTGGCTGAGCTTAAAAGCTTTAAAAAACTCGTTTGACGGATTATTTTTTAAAAGATTATAAGATCCAAAAAATAAGATATTTTAGAATCTTATAACGTCTTTAAAAAAAAAAAAACTAACTTCACACAATTTTTTTAATTAAAAATTTATTTTCAAAATAAAATCTTAGAACATCTTATAATATAAAAAAAAATTATAAAAATATTTGAAATAAGTTCTGCCAAACACCCTTAGTGATGTTATGATATTGTTTTTGTGTTGGTGATTGGTATACTTCCTTTTCCTCTAATAAATTTCTTTAAATTTCTCTACTAGTCCCCAATGGGTTATGTGATTTATATATGTGATATCATCATCATCATCATAACATTCATGTGCAATCATTGTGAGATGGGACCAAAACCTCATTATCTCTTTGGTATTATCTATCTATCTTAGTGGGCCAGAGTTTTGGTAAGCCCATAACAGCGCTCGGCCCACACTTGCTTTTTTAGCCTTCAATGGTCCTCTAAGCTTGCAGTTGAGATGCCTAGATACAGTGGCACGCATTACCTATACGTATAATTTTTAATACTATCTTTTATTTTATTAAAATTTATAATTATCTTACAACCTCACATATAAAATTTTCTAGTAATGTTTTTTAATGCATTAATTATCAAAACATATTTTACTCAATTAAATTAAAAATTGGCACTTTGTACAATATGTGTTACATTTTTTAAATAAGAGCGATGAACTATTATTAATTGAAATAAATTGATTATAATCATTCCTGTCGGCTATCAATATCTAACAAAGACCATTACAACAATCATACTCTGAATAATAATATTAAATAAACTAACACCTACTACTACAGTAGAAACAATACACCTAGTATCAGTAGAAACAACATCTCACGCATAAGATGACCCTCGAACCATGAACTCTAAGATGATGAGGCCTCAGCTTCATCAACTGAGCTAGACCTTATTGGCACAATATATGTTTTATTGATAATGATGATTGTATACACATGCAAAATAAATACTAATATATTATTTCAATTTCAATCAACAATAAGCTTAAATAAAATGGGAGTAGATTTAATTTTCAAGTATATGTAATTGCTTGGAATTAATTTTCTAAATGAACTTGATTGAATAGTTAATTTAACATGAGTTGGGAAGTTGAAGGACATTTTTGATATTATAATAAATCGGTGTAGTGGTATCAAAACTACCATTTTCGGACTATAAATCCTCTTTCCTTTATAATAATACTAGCTGTTGTGATACCGTAATTTCTGTGTGCATATAATAAATAATTTTTTATGATTTTAAATATATAATATAAAAATAAAATATATAAATCAATATATTATATTTATAAAAAGAAAGAAAAGAAAAGAAAAGAAAATTAATTTATCAATTAATATAAAATTTAAAAAGTTGAATAAGTTAATGATATTATTTAGTTGAAGGGTATTTTTGACTTTATAAAATATTGGTGCGACAGTGTCATTGACCGTCGTTTATAAATATAGAAAGCCCTTCTCTTTTATATAGTATAGAAGATAGATAGAAACATTGCGAAACAAATTAAGAGGATGTTTAGGTCGAATCATATTTTTTTTGAAGTTCATGTGATTTTTCAGAGTATTTAATAGTTTTTTTTAAAAAACAATTATGCAATTTAAAGTAAAATATTAGGAGTTTATAAATTTTTATTTAAAATGTCAATATATATTTTTTTAATTTTGATGATACGAAATACAAAATTATCATTGATAATTTATTATGATATTAATCTAAATACTTTAGAATAAAGGAGGATTAACGAGCTTAGCATAAATGGGATCGAGCTTGAGCTTGACCACTAGATATAAAGCTCGAGCTCGAGCTCGTAACTCACAAGCCGACCTCGAGCATCTGCTTGTTGCTTATTTTTTTTTTACTTTATTTTAATAAATTATATTATTATAAATAATAATATTAAATATTAACTAAAAAATTTTAAAAAAATATATGCTGCAATAATGTAATTTAATATTATGAATATATGATTTCATACTATTTTCATTATATATTTAAGATTAGTTTAGTAGTCATTTAATTAGTTAAAGCATATAAAATATACCTCAAATTTTCTAGATACTTACATCATTTTGTAGAGTTTTATATTTACTAAACAAACATATATTAATAAATTATTAATAAATTAATTATATTTATAGTACGCCATTTTGAAAGTATATTTGTCCACATGAAGTTTTTTAATTGAATTATAATATATTAAATTTAATAAAATGGGTATAAACATAAAACTATCTTCTAAAATTAAAACGAGAATGGTCATGAAAATAAATTTAAAAACATGATGATGACAATTTTAAATTTTTATATATGTCTTCCAATACACAAAATAGAAACAAGGATTTTTAAGTAGTAATTGATCTCATTTTATAAGACATATGTCTAATGCAATATCATGAAAATGAGTTAAATT
The DNA here is from genome assembly GCF_026168435.1 of Sesamum indicum. Taxonomy (NCBI): domain Eukaryota; kingdom Viridiplantae; phylum Streptophyta; class Magnoliopsida; order Lamiales; family Pedaliaceae; genus Sesamum; species Sesamum indicum. Next base: position 20,020,988 of record NC_142664.1, on the reverse strand, counting down.
GTTCGACCATCATTGTTATTATTATCTTTTATTTATTAAAACTTGTTAAATTAATTAATAAATACATAAAAATTATAAATTAATTATTAGAACTTGTTAAATTACAGAGCACAAGAATATTACAAATCGATATTGGAATATAGCAATAAAATTCATATGCTAAAACATACTAAGTTGTTCGTTATACTTTTTTTTTTAGATAGATATCATATAATATAAATAAAAATATCGTAGTTATTATTTTCTACAATTAAAAGATGAAATATGATTCAAAATGAGAATTCAAAAACTTAAAATTCTTTATAATATTGAACTATCAAATAAATTCTATATATTTATTATTATAAATTTGAAATTCATTGATCCAAATAACATAAATAAATATAATACTGCCTCTTGACACATGAACAACAGCTCTTGTTCTGGGCACTTGCATCCATTGTAATTATGCAATTAATTACAAAATTATTACAGTTTCAGTTAATATTTGTGTGTGTTCCCTTAGCTGACTAAGGACATGATGAATTTCGGTTTCCTAAGGATGGAACAACTGCAACAAATAGTGAATTCCTTAAGCAAAATGAATAAGTAAATGTCATGAAAAGTGGACCATATTGTACCTCAGGCTGTTGAACATGGTATGAATTACTTGAACCCTTTTGTGACATATCTTCTGTGGGCATAGGGATATGCAAACATAAATTCAGGCTTTAATAATACAGTAAATTTATAGAAAATAAACATTTCTAATAAAAAAAATAAAAGGTTAGAGTTTTACTGATGATGCATCTGTGTGAGTATTTTCAGGCACTTAGGAAGAAGGAATTGGGTCATCTTGTGGTGCCTGAAACAAAATCAACAAAATTCAGACAAAGAATATTAAATTTAGTAAAAACAAAATGTAAATATTGCATACCTTGTAGTAATTTGAATTTGGGTGAGGGGGGTTCTTGCAACTTCTTTTGTTGTGCCCCTCACAAGGCACTCAATATTTTTGTGTGTGCTGGACCTTTTCTTGAACCCACAACATCTTTGTCCTTATGCCATCCCATCTCTTCTAACTTTTTTCTACTTTCCTGCCCTAGCTTTAACTTGTCGTGGATCAACGGTGTCCAAACTTGATTTTCAAAGTTATGCATTCCAAGCACTGGATTGATTATGTGCCTGTAGACCCTCAGGTACTGGGAAACTTATTCCCCTGTCCACTTTCAAAATTAATGTGTTTCTTAGGTTATGTTTCTCAACAATTGAACAATAATCAGGTAATCTTGTATATTTTTGTTTCGCATTCCCTTTACACAATTCTAAAACATACCTCTTGGCCCTATACACTTTAACAATACTGACTTCAATATGACAATCCTTTCTATTTTTTTTTTTTTTAAAGAAAGCAAGCCCCTCATTTGGATTATTTCGGGTATAATTTTCAATCATTTTCCCCAAATATCTAATTTGCCTATTTATTCTCAATTTTGTGTGCAGATGAATGACGTGTGATCCCCTTCACCACTGAGGATGAATGAATTTTCCATTCACAGTCATTCTTGCAAGTAGCAATAATGACGTGTTTTTCATTTTCTATGAATTTCAGATCCTAATTCCTCACAGCCCAATCCCTTAGAACATTCCTATATTTCCACCTTATAGGAAATTTCATCACCACAGACAGCTCCACGTCCCCCCCAACTTCATCCCATTCCCCTCATCATCTGACCCCCTCAATGAATGTAATTCATCGTAATTGCCTCCATTACTATACCACTCCTCACCCTTCATATTTATCTTCTCTGTTGATCAGCTGTCTCCCTCTTTCTTTTTTATCCTTCAAGTATGATTTAAGTGTTTTAAACACTTACCTAACATGATTCGGACCCCTTCTTTAAAAAATACCATCATCTAAAGGACCCTCAAAATGTTCTAACATCCATGAAGGGCATTTTGATTCAGAAGAGTTAGCATCAGAATCTGTGGATGTCTCATCCTCCCTACCCTCCTCATAATCAGAATTTGACGAATTCTCACTTTGCCTATTCTCTCTCCGCCCAATCCCATAATGTAAAACCCTAATTTCTATCTCTCTTTCCATTTCTCTCACTTCGAAGAAAGTAAAACTTTTAGTCTCCAGCCTCATCATGTTCAAAGGGTAAAATTGGCAACTTGACCAAAAATTAACATTGTCAAAATGGTACTTATGACGTTAACCATTAATGGCAAGCGAACTGAATTTAACATAATATAGAGGGTTTTTTGCATATATATTAAGATACAGGATTTTTTTTTATATAATTATCCCTTATTCTTTTATTGGTTTTCTTTACCTATAATTTGGATTGGTTTATGTCTACTACATAAAATTTGTGCCAAAGAGCCATTGTATGATTGGTAATGTTTACTCTTTTTTGAGTTTTTATTTGTACTACTTTTAAAATATTAAATTAATTTTTAAATTTGAATATGTTAAATAATGTAATAAATCTAATTAGTATCAGATGGGGAAAAAAACATAGTATTTGCAGCCAAATAAAAAAAATCTCAAGAATATTTATATAAATAATAATCAACTACAGTAAAATTCCCATATATGTACGTCTATTAATGGGCAAAACCCCCCTAATTTCTGCAATACATCAATAAAGAAATAAATAATATAAACAAAAAGATATTAGAAAAAATCTAAACAAATAATAATAAGGAGAATAGTTCGACAACCAATAGGATTCCGCGCCTCCACAACAAATAGTCCACACGTGGAGCCCCACTCGTATCCCACTCGGTTCTTGGAGTCAAAGTCGGGTCCGATCCGTTATAACTCGGGTTAGACCCGTAAAGTTCTTGGATACCCATAATATCATCATTAGCAAGCTCCACTTTGCGGGTACCCGACGAAATAGTCGGGTACATAATCGCATCCTCAACCGAACTATGACCCAACCCGAGTAAATGCCCGATTTCATGAACCGCAACCGACTCCAGATCCACTGCCGACATTGGAGACGAGTTGAGAAAGTCACCGTCGATCACCCAGTTCTCATCACCGTCCAAATGGAACCTGCCAGCCGGCGGCGAAAACGCGTGCGCCAAAGTCCCCAAGACGCCGTCGAACGGCTCGCCGTCGCCGTGGTCGCCACTAAAGAACCCGATCCTGAGATCCGCCCCGTAGAACGAACTAGTCTCAGTGAACGTCAGCGGCGTCACCTCCGACCACCGCTCGAACGCGCGCGCGAACACGCCCTTCACGACATCCGAAAGCTGGTTCTCCGGCAAGAAGGCGTACGTCAGCCGAGTCCTTCCCGGCGGCCACCGCGGCCGGTTGGGGAAGAACGAGTAATGCGCCACTGTGTGAATAGTAGAGTTTGCACTGTACCTGTTCGACGGTTTGCCGGACCGCATAGTCGAAGTCCCATTGACGACATCCGGATTGCCGCATCGGGGTAGCACGATGTGCTTCAGCGTGGGAGCGTCGAGCTCGCCAGTAGCGTAGAGATTGAAGTTGAGTTGGTAGGTCCTGATGGCCTTTTCCAGGTAGTCATCGAAGTCGTCGGAAAAATTATCGTAAGAATTATTGAGGTAGCCGAAAAGCTGGAAGTATTTCTTGAGTTTGGCAAGCCCGTCGGCCTTGACGCCTTTCCGGCAGCCGTCGAGGGCGTTGAAAGCGTCCCAGATTGTAGTGTTTGGGATTAAAGAAGCTGGAATTGAGGTAATGTTGGGAAAGAAATGAGCAGAAGCTGGAGTGGGATTAATCCAAAACACGAGTAACAGTAAAGTTACAGGTACTGTACAAAATCTGAGTTTCATTTTATCAGTAAGATGAAATCAATGGAAAATTGAAGTGGGATCAAAGCTTTAAGAGGGTATTTGAATCCGACTTGTCAGGCAGCGGAATTATTGATGATTCCAGGTTTCTGGAAACGTCGTACAAAAACAGGTTTGGTTTTAACGTGTGAACGACAGTTTTGGTCGTAAGAACTCGAGACTGAGTCGACATAAAATATAACAACAATTTCTGTGTCAGTTCTTCGGGACACGTTTGTTTTCGTGGAATATTGAATGAGGGTGTGATGGTGCAAGCAGTGAGGTGGAAAATTTGTCAATTTAAGGAGGTTTATTGATTAGTATGGGATGATTATTATCTTAAAGTTGCAAGAAAATTATGCAGTGGGAGAAAAGTCGGCTGCGTGAAATGTTAGTTAAACAGTTTTCAGAATGGTTTGACATTTTGAGCAGTTGAGCTATTTTAGTCCTTTGGTGGATGGATTTTCTTACCAACTTTTAATTAGATTGTGTACTTTGATTGTCTAAATACCCAACCGTTTTGGCACACGATAGTTGCATCAATTGGAGGCTTGTAACTGTAAGAGTTTGAAATGAGTATTTATTATTTTATTGTTAAAAATAAATTGAAAAAAGTGTGTTTATTTTATCATTTTAGTTTTTGAAATGGTATAAATTACATTGGATTTACCCGAAATTTATAAGCAATTTTTCTATCAATTTTTGTGTTTTTTTTTTTTTTTGGTAAAATTGTAACATTAAGTTGTTTCTTTCAAACACTTCCGTTTGGTTGTGTTTTCACTTTTTACTATTTGGATAATTGGTATTTTGTTTGATCAAATAATTTTCATTGAGATTGCATTCCTATTTTGTGTACAAATCTTTTGAAATTATAGGTTGACATGCATTGGTCATCCTATTTAATCAGCAAAGTTGTCATACATGTCTTATTTTATTAGCCATGTCTTTTCTTGTCATATTCTTCAAATTAATTAAAATTGGTTTCTCTCCCAAAATGCGTTTCTATGGAAGGCTCAACCAGATTTTGATTATTTTATAATTTTTGATATTCAATGATTTTGGTCAACCTTCATAATTAATTTCAGTCAAATAAAGAATACATATACCTCTATTCTTAATTCTCATACCTATATACCTATATTTGAAATAAGTAATCCAAACATATTCTCAATTCTCACACAAAAATCAATAAAATATTTTTACACAAATAAAATTGATAGAAACTAAAAATAAAAATGAAAACACAACCAAACGTTTGTTTCCAAATGTTTCAGACTTGTATTGAAGCTTATTTCCTCTTTCCACTTCATCAATTGAGGCTTATTTCTCATTGCTCTTTCTCAAACTTTTGTTTTTCTGTTTTTATTTTTAGTCCCAAATTAAGCTTTCCGATATTATCCAAAGAAGAAATATATTAGAAAAAAAATTACTATTGTCTATATTTTAATGATTATAGATTAAAAATTATGGTAAATAATTAATATTAGCCATCATTAAATAAAAACAAATGCAAAATTTTAGTTTATCCACCTTGATAAAAATATTTTCCATATTTAGTTATAGCAATATTTTGGCTATAGTTGCAAAAATCACTTCTGACAAATTTCGTTGCGTTGTTATGATCAATAACTTATTCACTAAAGCCTATTTATTTTTAATCTTTGCAGTTAGTTATGTTTAAGAGTTATAATTCTTGGGAAAAATTATTTTTTTCTTCCTTTAATTTTACCCTCTATTAGATTCCGTCCTGTAAGTATGCCTATTAATTAATTACTGTCGTAAATTTGCAAAGTAATAAAATTAAGTCTGATTTAGAGTTTTCTTGTGAATTTTTTGGTAACTTTTAAATTTTTTATCGAAAAATTGCACGCGTAGCAAATTTTTACCGAATTGTCCGACCATTTATCTATTGTATCCTCCACGTGTAATAACAGATGTCATTGAAGTTGAATGGGCATATCAAGTGGAAAAATAAAAAGAAAAACAAATCCTATAATTTCATACATGCCATGCTGCCACTATTCCCCCCACCGCACCCTAAAAGAAAAAATCAACTCCTAACATTTCCCATTTTCTCTGTTACGCGAACCCTAATCCCCATTTTTCCCACATTGGTTAAGATTGAAAATTAATCAAATAAAAAAATAATAACAAACAACAAAAAGATACAATCGTAGCCATCTTCAAATACATACACCTTCTCCTCGAATTTCTTCAATTTATTGATTTTATCTTCATATCGAGAAAGTCTTGCAAGCAATCTAGGGGTTATAATCTTTCCCCGAGTACACATAGGTGAATCTTCTCAACAAAAAAACCCACAACTTTCTCTCTTTAAAAAATAAAAACAAAAGAAATTAGCAGCAAAATAGGAGGAAAAATTTAAGAACATTACTTTATAATCTAGAGAAGAGTGGAACCTTCTTCCCATGTTTTCATTAGTCCAAGAAATTCTCACCATTGCCCTCTTTTCCCAACAGTACAAAAGGGATCTTTCCATGGAAGACATCTTCAGCCGATCTTGAAGAAAAATGGAGAGAAAATGGGTTTTGTTAGTTAGCAAAAGAGTTTTGGAGGAAAAAAGGAGGTTTTTTTCTCTCCAAAGCATATCGTACATGGCTTCCAAATCATGTTCAAAACTATATAAAATCCCTAAAAATTTATACAACTCAGCTGCCATGTCATTTTTCTCAGCCAAAATATAAATTCCCGACTACTGGGGGATTGTTTATCATCATTTTACAAACTTACGGGACTAATTAATTGATGGATATACTTACATTACTAAATTTAATAGAGGGTAAAAATTAAATTACGGAAAAAATAATTTTTCCTTATTCTTATACTGGTACCAAATGTTTGAGAAATTTTCAAGTGCCTCTTTTCTTGATGAACTGGGATAATAAAATATTTAAGAAATTCCGCTGCTTTGATTAATGTCTTTCTAAATGCATCCAAATGATTTTAATGTGTTTATTTAACGAGATTTAGGATTGTTCCGAAAAGATTTGTCTTTTATTCTGAAGTTTAAGAAAAAGTGCAGAAAAAGTACAAACACATAAGGTGTAAAAACACAAAAGTAAATATCGAAGGTGTTTTATGTTGTCTTGAAAAATGCAAAAATACGAATCCAAACATAGTGGTTGTTTTGTTTTGTTTTCTTTTTCTTTTTTCCTTCCTGGGCCAAAACTACAAAACCCTTATAATTACATGACTGTAATGAAATTTTACTATTTACAAATAGAAATTGTTGCAAACACTCCTTAACACTTTCTAAAACAAGTTGTTCTTTTTTTTTTTTTTTTAATATGGTGTATTTGATATTATTATTTTCAAGAATTCTTCTAAATATATTCTTTCACAAAATTTGAATTAAATCCAAATTAAAGAAGAAAACACGGATTGTGAAACAAAGAAAGATGGAAAATAATTAGGAAAAATTAGGTGGGTGATTAGAATATTGGATCATCATGATGATCAGAACAACTCACAACATGTGAACAGAGATTAATGAATTGCTTCCACACTACTGGTCAAGATTCTCTCCGACATTCTTGAACAGGAAATGATTCCACATTATAAATTATTTGAGACAATTATAGTGTATAGATTCAATCTAATTAAATTAATTGGACATTACAACTTTTGTTTGATATTCAAATCCTCACTTGATGTTGAACGATACCTGATTAAATTCATCTAAAAATATTTATAAACTCTTACACATGATCATGAGATGCTGTAATTAAATCAGAAATAAAAATTTTGAAATATCTGAATAAATTAAAAATTATGCATCTTATAAGATATTACCCACAACAATTTTGAAGGCATTTATTTAGGTCTTAAACCATAATTTTTTTTTAACCTTTTTTCCCCCTAAAAATAAGAATGTAAATTAGATTTCCATCGTCCTATTTTTTGATTTGATAAGTATTAATATATTATTATGAAATAATTTTTCTTTCTAATAGTTTAAATTTTTAAATGATGTGGTCACACTAGAAGAAATATTACTTTTGGTAATGGTTAATTGCAAGTGAAAAGTAAGAAATTGGGTTAAATACTAATTAACAACGGCTTTATTTCTAAAGGGAGGCCAATACATTAATTAGTCATAATTTAAAAATATTACAAATATTTTGACTATAGTTAAAACCATAACAAATGTTCAGTAACTATGGTCAATAGTTATTTTTAATATTAGTTTTGTTTGACTATGGTGGATAGTATTAATTTACCATATTTTTTAAGCTGTGATCATTACAATTGATGTGTACCGGAATTTAGTAGCACCACAATGATAAAAAAATCTTCAATAAAATTCTGAGATCAAAGGAGGACTAACTGCAAAACAGGAGTTAACACTCCGATGCTTAAGTTAGTAAATTTGTTTGACTGAATAAGTAAATGAAAAACTCAAGAAAAAGTCAAGTGGAGTGCAACAATATGTTGAAAGATAGCTAAACACTGACAGAGAAATGAGTGTAAGAGTGTATGCTACTTGTTATCATTATGACTGCACAATGCCTCTATTCATAGGCAGATGGAGAGTGAGTTTTGAAAATGATTGCAGATAGTAATACACCATTAACAAGTTGTATGAGTTAGCCAACTAAAAAAAATTGCGATTTGGACTTATCTTAAAGACGTTATAACTGTTTGTATGAGTTTTGTCAGTTAACCCAATTTAAGCTAGTTCCATTTTACCTGCTACGACTAGGTCAGTCGACAACGAATTTTAGGTGGAGTTTGTTGATGATTTTTCGATATGATGTGTCTTATGAGTTATAAATACATGCATGTAATGTATCATTATTGTTGTATGCTGAGTCATCTTACTGGATTAAACTCTTTTATGAACCTGCCAAGTTAGTAACAATACACAGGCTATGGTCGGGTCTATAGGGCTGCTTGATAGGGGTCCACATCTTTTATTTTGGGTTTTAAGAAAAAAAAAATTGAGGAAGCATCATCACTCCCCCTCCAAGGGTGCAAGGCTTGTTGTTTGATTGTTGGAGCATAGAGAAATATTCTGGCAAAAGGTCTACCTGAAAAAGTTTCTTTCATCACAATTGGTTAAGCAAGGAAAGTCCTGATGGGCAGCCTAGGCTCACCTTGTTGTGCTGACCAAGGAGAATTGTACTGGTTGTAACTACCTCATATGTGCATGTCCATTTGGGGGATCCGCGCCTATCTACAAAAAGTAAGTAATAACTACTCTATGTAAAGTTATAGGACAACACGTGCTTGCTAATTGGCGGAGAGGAGACAAGTAGGAGATAGAAGAGCCGAGTTCTGTGCGGATGGGACTGCTCTGCTGTCTTCACTTTAAAGCAGGTCGGCGCGTGTTTTATGTCACACTTCCTTTTTGATTTTTCAGCAAAAATCTTTTATAATGTTTGGATTCGTTTTTTGAGTGTTTTGTGAAAATAGAGAGAGAAAAATAAAGATAAACAAGTGTGTGTTAGAGATAGTATGTATGTTTGGATTTGTTTTTGGAGATAATTTAAAATAAGTATTATATATTTAATGTTGTGTTTTGGGAGACAAAAATTACTATTCATTGTCAAATCATGTCTTTGGAGATAATTTAAAATAAGTATTATATGTTTAATATTGTATTTTGGGAGACAAAAATTACTATTCATTGTCAAATCATGCCTTTTTTATATATATTTATGTATATATGTGTGTGTGTGTATATGCATATTTTTATGCTAAAACAGTTAAAAACACCTAAATAATGTGTTTTTAAATGATGACAAACATTGGGTATGTTTTGACTTGTCTCGGAAATAAGTTGAAAATGAAAACAAACATAGTGTTTCTCTCTTCTTTCTCCATTTTCTTGCCAAATCTCACGACTCACTTCTGAGTTTCCACTGCAGGTTTTTCGAATTTTCCTCTACAGCTACAACTTTCCTTGCTTTCCTTCTCTCTTTTTAGGTACTATCTTTTATTTTTTTCCTTTTTGTTTTTGCAAATTATGTCTATTAGGAGTATTGATGAGGGAGCGGTGATGAATTTGTGATTTAGGTTCTTATTATTGATGTTCGTCCCAATTTTCCACCTGATGGGTTTGCTATTTTTACATAGCCAATTTGGAAGTTGGGTTGTTGTAAACAAGTAATATCTCATAACTAATGTTCACATGTAAGGTATCAATTTATGGAGACTTGGTTTTATTTCGAAAGCATGGGCTTTTTAATGACATTAGAATAGACTATTAAGCTTTATCATTAAAAGGGCAAAAGAGCCTTAATTAGGCTAAAAGATCGAATCTACACAAAATTGATAGATAAAGGATGAAATATAATATTACCAAAGTTAAAGGACCAAAAGAAATTCGGATCAAAATTATAGGACGAAAATTTTCTTTTTCCCTTTTAATATATATTCAGTCATCAAGTCAATGGCCAACAGGTATCAAAATTGAAGTAATTCGGCCAATTAAATTGTTCCTTGTAGTCAAAGATTCAAACCAATCGCACAATAAAACAACTGCATGTACACATGAGTGTTAATTTTAAAAAGACTTTTCAACTTGAAAGAACTATCAAAAAACTATCTTTTTCATGACTATTATAATTCAAAATCATAATAAGGGGCTTCTAGATGTATCGAGAAGCCTCTATGAAGATGTTGAATTTTTTGCCTTAAGACATTAATCTCAGCATTTTTTCTACATCTCATGTTAATATAGTCAATCCCCCCCCCCCCCCCCCCCCGAATTGAATGATTACTTAGAAAGCAAAAATAAATAAACAAATTTGTATAGGATATTGATTGCTTTGAACTTCGGCTATCACGCATTTAATTTAATATCACAATTTTCCAAGACCCTATAATTCTAGAATATGAAATTCTTTAATCACATATATCCCATCTCATACATGACGCCTCACACGTAAATATTTTTCTGTCCTTTGGTTTCTTTATTCGCCGTCTATTAATAAAAGGAGCCCCGATTTGACCAACAATAATCTTACCAATCTATATATATATATATATATATAATTAAATTATAATAAAATTGGTCCATTCCTACTCTTGTAATTAAAACATAGGTGTAGTTAATATTATCATGACTTTTAATTATTTTACTAGGAGCTTGAGTTCTTGGTTAATCAAAAAAATATATATATATTAATTTACACACCTCTGGTTTGTGGTCTGTTTACACAGATAATTATTATTTTTTGAAAAATTATAGATACACTGTTAAAAAATATCTATATCATTAAACAAATTATCCCTATTTTGTAATTGTCAGTGATTGTTTTTGTAGTTATGCAAAAAGTATGAAGAATGATTTATGTAAACAGATCAAGATCAGGTAGCGTAAATATAATTATTTAAAAGAAAAAAATCAGTGACTCTATAATCTTCACAAAATACTTGAAACTGGAAAACAAATGAAAGTATATATGTGATTAAGGTTGAGGTTTCATAAATCATGTGTTCGAGTTTCACAAAAAATATAGGTACTTATCCCACTTTATATGTGTTTATTATAATTTATTTTATTATTTTTTATTATATTAAAATATTAATTGAGTCGATTTATCATTTAATTTATTAAAATATTAATATTATTTACGTAGTTCTGAGTTAGAAGAAATTAAAATACCTGCCCTTCCATAGAGAAAGCGGGTTTTCCTGGAAGCCACATTAGTCATCGCTGTTCCACGTACGCTACATTCTTTCTTCCTTCTGGAAACTAAAGCTGGCGCCCGCCATCACCATACTATAAAACGCCAATCACCCCAACGCTTTCTTCTCAAAATCCTGATCAGAAGTCAGAACAACTCTCTGCTTCTCTCTTCTTGGTTTATCGATCAACTGCATATCTATGGCGTCATCCAACGGTGCATACGAGAGCTCATGGGCTGATCAATGGGATCCCCAGCCCACTTACAGCTACACCACCATCACCACCGGTTCCAACAAGTCATCTTCCAAATTCTCCGACAAGTTCGGCGACAAGCTCGACAAGACGAAGGCAGTGGCGTCCACCGGCGTCAAGAAGGTCAAGGCGGGAGCCACCGCCGGAATCCACTGGATCAAACATAAGTACCAGAAGACGACACAGAAGCACTAGATTCTTGTGGATTACAGTATTCTATACTTGGCCTTTTTTTGTTCTTTTTCAACTTTGCTGTTTGTTGTTGAATTGATTCTTTGCTTCACAGTTGGGGGATCAGGTGCGTGTATGCGTACGTATCAGATTCATTGTTTTGTACATGTAAAATATTATTCATAGTAATTAATCAGGTTTATGATGTGCTTATTTTCATTATTTTAATTTGTAGCAATTATTTTTTTTCTATATTTATTAAGATTTTGGCATAATTATAAATATTTTTTTATTATTTGAAATATTTCAAATATCTCCTCAAATAGAAATAATTTATGTGGTCCTACACGCTAAGGTAGAAATTACTAATTTATTTTTGTTGTTCTTTTTACTACTCGAAAAATGTAAAAGAAAAAAAATTGAGAGTCTGTAAAGTAAATAATTCTATATAGGGCACATATAATAATCTATAAAAAATATTTGAAAAAATATATAAAACTATGTTTCATAATCTAAAAAGATTTGCCAGTTCACCATAAAAATTAGATAGAAGCATAATGAAGACGAAAGAATGAGCTTGTTGTTAGATGAATGTTAAAATTAGGGGGGTATTTGTACTTTTTCGACAATTGGAGGTACTCATAATTATGCTAAATCTAAAAAAGGCGGAAATTAATTTACCTTTTTCTTTTTTTTTAAATTATATTTTAACTTGTACATTAAAGAAAATATTTTATACCAGAAAATAAGAAGGATATTCCCAACTTTATTTCTGCTTTACGGTTGTCGTACGTGAAGTTTTCAACTTTAAGAAAAAAATCTTTTAGGATGAAATATCGTGAAATATAGAAATGGAATCATGAAAACGTCAACTTTTATAATTGCATTGCATTTTTTGGACTATTGCTATATGCATAAATATGTAGGTTTAGTTATATTTACATTCTTTTTAAAAATGTAAAGTTAAATTTCCCCTTCAGAACATTTCAAAATTATGATTACACTTCCTTTAAAAATTTAGGGTTTACACTTGATTCCCTTTCATTAGAATTTGGCCAAAGAATATTGACGTTTAACAAAAGAATTATATAATTTTTTAATTTTACTCCTCATTTAACATTCATATAATAAATATGTACTTATAGAGAAAAAAATATAATGATGTGTACCTCACACCATATATATATATATATATATATTATTTTTATCTCTTCACATATACAAAAATATACTTGAGAATATTAAATAAGGGGCAAAATTATAATTTTTTATATAATTTATTTTTGCTAACATCAACCATTTTTGCCAAACCCTAATATAAGGGGGTTAGGTGTAAATGAAAAATTTCGAAGGAGTTATAAGTGCAATTTCAAAATTTCTTTTAGAGAAAGTGTAAGTAATTTTTGAAGGGGTTTGCTAGCAACAACGCCAATATCTAAGAATATAAAAGATAATTTTGATAGTTCACAACAAAAAAAAGGCTATATGTGGCACGGTATGACCAATCGTTCTAAAGTTCGTACCATCTTGGAACGGTCTTTGGAACACATAAGGAACGAATATTGAAATATGACATCATGTTCAATATCTTTTTTTGGGTTATAAATTTGGAACGATTAAACCGATCCAAGATGTGTTCCAAAAAAACAGTTACTAAATCTGTTCCAACTACTGTTCGAAGGTAAATGGTTGTAACTCTGTTTGAAACACTATATTAGAATTAGGAACAGTCCTAAGACAAACGTTCCTATATGTGTTGCAATGGATGTCCCAAAAATGAAAGTTTGAAAATGTATTCCAAATGAGGTATAATTTGGAACGATTTTGGTATACCCATAATCAAATATTCGAAAAACTGTTCTCAATTATGAATTTTATTTAAAAAGCCATTTCTAAAATCGTTCCAAAATCCAGTGCAAATTGGAACTATTTTTTTTGCATTATTTCTTTTGTGTTACTGAGTCCGTTGCAAATGAAATATTACATCTATATATCAACAGTCGGAATGACCGTTCCTAAGACCGTCTCAAGTGCCATCCCAAAGTCAAAATTAATGGCTATTTTTCAACGGTTAAATATGTGTTCTATATTCGTTCCTCTCTTTCCATTTAATCTCACAATTTTCTTTCATTCTTCTTATTTTCTCTCTATTCCTCAATTTCTCTTGAATTTTTTTAACCTCTCACTGTTCTACTAATTATATTTTTCTACTTTTGTTTGGTAATTCTGTCTCGAATTTTCGTTGAAATATTTGGAGTTATTTTGATTAGGTAACAACTTTAACCCTTTATTTTGTCAATTGATTATATTTGTTGTAATTTTGTTAATTAAATTTAATGTTATAATAATATACATATAGATGTATGTGTGTGTAGGACTCATCATCATGTTAAGACGGTTGAGAAGATGGATGTATGAGAAGAACCTTCCGAATAGGACGGGTCTTACTCCGGAGCTTCAGGATGGTGTTGCTATATTTATAGAATGGGCGAAGTCTTAACATGCATATATGGATGGTGAGAAAATTAAATGTCCTTGTAGAAAGTGCAAACATGAAGTTTTCAAAATCACTAACGAGGTAAATTTCGACCTGTTTATGAAAGATTTTATGCCGAAATATTATAATTGGACTTCTAATAACGAGGAGAAGGTGCAGGAGTATTTTGAGGCTGTCACGGAGGACCCATTACGGAAGGAGCAAACTCTCATTTTTCATATTATGCAGGGTACGAGTACACCTTGGGGTGATGCGATGCAGATGGATTGATCGTAGATGATGGTTTTTATGCCATCGGGCCGACTGTCCAGTCTTCTAATTATAATCAGGATGGTGTGCCTGATGATGGTACGAGGTCGTGTCCCACTAATGCAGGGCCTAGTTCATATTACGGTTAGGGCCCCTATAAATATGTCTCTGGGCTGGCAGATCGGTTTCACAATATAGTGCATACGAGCAGCCGTTGTGCATCGGTTGCACCTAATCTCAATTGCTTACTATAGCTGAGTTGGTGAATATCAAAATCGAGGGCAGTATTTCTCAACATATATATGATCGAATATCGCAGTGGGTTGATCATATATTGCTACGAGACCACACCCTGCCTCAGGATAACTAAAGTACGAAGAAATTGATAAGAGACTTAGGTTTACCTATTGAGAAGATTGAGGCGTGTAAGAACGGTTGCATGTTGTAGTGGAATGACGACATTGATCTGGACTACTGCAAGGTTTGTGAATAAGCTAGGTACAAGCCGACCAGGGAGTGAAATCCTAGTTCATATTACGGTGGGGGCCCCTATGAATATGTGTCTGGGCTGGCAGATCGATTTCACGATATAGTGCATACAAGCAACCGTTGTAGAACGGTTGCACCTAATCTCAATTGGGTGTTGTTGCTGAGTTTGTGAATATCAAAGTCGAGGGATATATTTCGCAGTATATATATGATCGAATGTCGTAGTGGGCTGATCATATATTGTTGCGAGACTACACCCTGCCCTAGGATTACTATAGTACGAAAAAATTGATAAGAGACTTAGATATACTTATTGAACAGATTAAGGTGTGTAAGAATGGTTGTATGTTGTACTGGAAGAACGACAATGATCTGGACTACTACAAGTTTTGTGAAGAAACTAGATACAAGCTGACCAGGGAGCGAAATCTTAGTTCATATTATGGTGGGGGTCCTATGAATATGTGTCTGGGCTAGCAGATCGATTTCACAATATAGTGCATACGAGAAACCCTTGTGGAACGGTTGCACATAATCTCAATTGGGTGTTGTAGCTGAGTTGGTGAATATCAAAGTAGAGGGCCATATTTCTCAGCATATATATGATCGAATATCGCAGTGGGTTGATCATATATTACTGCTAGACCACACTCTGTCCCAGGATTATTATAGTACGAAGAAATTGATAAGAGACTTGGGTTTATCTATTGAGAAGATTGAGGCGTGTAATAATGGTTGCATGTTGTACTGGAAGGACGACATTGATCTGGACTATTGCAAGTTTTGTGAAGAAGCTAGGTACAAGCCGACCAGCGAGCGAAATCCTAGTTCATATTATGGTGGGGCCCCCTATGAATATGTGTCTGGGCTGACAGATCGGTTTCACGATACAGTGCATACGAGCAACCATTGTGGAACGATTGCACATCTCAATTGGGTGTTGTAGCTGAGTTGGTGAATATCAAAGCCAAGGCTATATTTCTCAGCATACATATGATTGAATATCGCAGTGGATTGATCATATATTGCTGCTAGACCACACCCTGCCCCAGGATTATTATAGTACGAAGAAATTGATAAGAGACTTGGGTTTATCTATTGAGAAGATTGAAACGTGTAAGAATGGTTGCATGTTGCACTGGAAGGACGACATTGATCTAGACTACTGCAAGTTTTGTGAAGAAGTTAGGTACAAGCCGAATAGGGAGCGAAATCCTAATCGTAAGAAGACACCGTATGTTATTCTTATGTACTTGCCGATTACTCCTTGCTTGCAAAGGTTGTATGCTTCTAAACCGATTGTCGAGTAATGACGTGGCATGCCAACACCGTATTTTACTAATATTTTGTTTAATTTTATTACTGCCGATGACCTACTGGTGGGACTGTGATGATGAGTTCATGTTCCTAATCTTCCATATGTGGGCCTGAAAGTACATCTGAAAGACCTTTTTCGTCACCTAATCTAGCTTGGTCAAGCTACTCTGGTTGGCTGCAGTCGGGGGCAAGAACAAGGGCTGAGTATTAGGCCTTGATTCTGAGGCCCACGTCTCCAGCCACACATTCACATCACCGTCATCGCCCCGACCGCTAAACCCAACCATGAGGACCGCATTGGCCACGTCGAGACATTGATGGCTAACATGACGACCATAATGAGGGAGATGCAGGCCTCCTTGTCGACCCCAGCACCGCCTCCGACAGGCCCCCCTGATCTCAAATCAGGACGATATGGACTTCGCCGACGATGAAGGGTTAGATTAGGTTATATATTTTTTTTATTTTTGTAATTATATTTTTTCATATTAATATAATATGTTTTCTTAATTATTCGTGTTTGATAATATTTATTAAATTTCATTATTTTATATTTATTTAATTGATTAAATTTATAGATACAATTAATTAAAGTTTCATTAAATTAATTTAATTATATATGAAAATTTATTAAAATACATAAATTTATTTATTTATTCAAATTATTAAATATATATATTAATAAATTAAAAAAATTATAAAATTTAAAAATTAGGAACGATTTTAGTAATGGTAAAAAAATATTATAAATCTAAATATATCCATTCTAAATACCATTACAAAGACAGTTCCAAAAAAAATATCCCTGAACCGTTCCAAATACCATTGCTCAAATAATTTCAAATAGGTGTTCCAAATTAGTGGATAACCATTCCAAATATCATTACTAATCCGGTCTCTAATATGTATTCCTAATTATGTTAGACCGTTCCTAATGCCATTACTAAAAAAAGTTCTACAAACGTGTTCCTAAATAACAAACGCATCCCTAAATCTATTGCACATTACAGTTCCAAAAACCGTTTTTAATTTAATTCCAATTTAAAAAAATAGTTCCAAAATTCATGTACGAGTATTACAAAGTCTGTTTCAAAAGTTCCCCGATAAAAATAAATTATCCATTCAAAAATTCATCTTCAACCATTCCAATTTCAAAATTAAAAAAAGTTCGGACAAATTCGACATTAGAAATGATTTCCAAAGACAGTTACAGTTACTGTTCGAAGAAGGAACGGTAACCGTTCCTAAATTTTTGTAATGCTAACTGTAAGGATGGATTTCTATCCGTTCCAAAAAATCGTTTCAAATTCCGCTCCAAATAAGTTATGTATTTTGTAAACTGTTTCAAAGAAAAAAAAATCGTTCTAAAACCCGCCCCAAATTCGTATTTTTTTGTAGTAGTTGTTCGCAGTTTTTGTATGATTTTGTCAAACACGATAACTATATCTATACTAATATATAAGAGAGGTCTTTTCCTCTCACAACAATTATGACAATGCAACACCAATTTTATTATGCCTGTAATACTTCTAAATTGATTTTTTTCTCTGTTGCTTGCTTTCCTTTTTTTGGAAATATGATGTATTGGTTTATATATATCTTTTCATTATTGCTGATATATTTTAAATTAGAAAATATTATTTATTATACGCATACAGAAATGGCGTGCCATGACAGCTAGTACCTACAAAAAGTCACAGTTTTTTTTTTTTTTGTATTTTTTATGTTATTTAGGATATAAACTAAATATTTGCTACAAAAAATATAATATGACTAATTATTATAATCAAAAGTAAAAAAAACAAAATCCTAATAAATAGTAATTAGCAACAAGTGTGCAACAATAATTAACCAGTTTTATTACTCAGATGCCAAAATATTAATTATAATTAAAAATTATGATAAATATTTTGATCACATATAATTAAATTATGATAAATATTGATTAAATAGTAGTCAAAATTTAAATTTTTACGCTAATGGGTTTAATCTTGGCTGATAATTTAGAGAATAATTGATTTTTGTATGGGATGATTACACTCTTTTCCTAAGGTTTGATATAATTACAACTAAACCTCCTAAGATTTGATGTAATTACAAGTAAATTGTCTGCTTTACCGCAAGAGTGCACCCCACGCCAAAGTAGTTTAAGTGTTCCATCAATTTGTCATATCTCCTGCTTAGACTTGGTTTTAGAGAGAAAACTCAAGCCAGGACTATGGAGCCTTACAAGCTCAATAAGTACCTGAACTGTCCAAGGGGAACCCTTGACAGTTCCAATCAACGATTTTCATGGCTACTGGTAGGATTGTTCTGCAGTCTCCGAGGATAAGGGATTAGGTTCCTCGTCAATCAGGTGCATTCTTTTCTTGCTGGTATGTCCCATAATAGAGCTTGTCAATTATCGTTATTCCTCACTCTCTTTTCCTGGTAGCTAACTTAGCCTTATTGATCACCTGTCGTCCTCTTCTAGACGAACCAATGTGAGTGGAATATTAAAACAATGTCGGTCTCCACCAATGCGAACGTATGTCGTGCAGTTATCATTTGGCGTGATTGAGTATCTTGTGCCGCAGCCGAACCCATTTTCGTCTGAGAAGCACGCCTTCGGAGCGTCTTGTCCAATCTCTAGGTTGATGATATGTTGGACACGTCCAAACTCGCCATCTCAGTATCCATATTTCCTCCTTATAGCATATTCTCAAGCACCCGTTGTGCACAAAACTCACTCTCTAGCATTCTCTCACTCTTAACACGGGTGTTTTGGACTTTATCAAATTGCCTCTCTTGTACATGAGTACCAGAGTCCCAAAAAATTGCAGGGCCTTTCTTGTTCGAAACTCGTTGCACCGAAGTCGAAGCTGAGCCCCCTGTCCTGCTATCCTTCATTGTTGGCTTTGAGCGGTTCCCGTTTGGAAGTAAGGCTCTAAGCCATGGATCATACGGAGTGTCTATGCCCAGATCTTGAAAGCCATCATTAAATAGCCTATCGCAATACTTTGCTATATGGCATAGACATCCAGAAAGATAATTGGGTAAGTGATCCTAAGTAAATCTAACTAAGTGTTCCTCACTGTTGAAAGTTCTGCTTGTACTTATCAAGTTTTGATCGTATTTATCCTTTGTTCTCAGTATTTATTTTTATTAGTATTCCAGTACTTAATTTTTGTTGAGTCTGTTGCCAACTAGAGTTCAAAGTGAGTTAGTTTTCGTTTTTAGTTAGAACTCTATTCTTTATATATAGTTTCACATCTCTATAATTTTAGTACTTGAGAGTTTAGATGAATAAAGAACTTGAGTTTTTAAATGAATAAAGTCTAGTTTTTTCTTCTCTAATTTATTACCATGAATATACTCTGTTCCCTACACTTCAAATTTTACCATGGTATCAGAGCGGGTGTCTCAAAAAAAAAAAAAAAAAGGGGATCCCTTTTGAAACCCTAACATGCTGCCGCTGACATAATTGCTCGCTGCTTTTGAAACCCTAGCACGCCGCCGCTGGCATACTTGCTCGCTGCCTTTGAAACCCTAGAGTGTTTCCGCATGAAACTGCATTCATCGATGGAACTTCGAAAAAAGCGAATGCTGATGATCTCCTTCTTCCTTCTCTGAAATTCGTCTATAAGACTTTGTGGCTTTGAATATTGGTAGAGCCTTTCTGGTTCTATGAGCCTTTGTGGCTTTGAATATTGGTGGAGCCTTTGTGGTTCTATAAGCCTTTGTGGCTTTGAATATTGGTGGAGCCTTTGTGGTTCTATCAGCCTTTGTCACTTTGAGTAATTTGTGCAACCGTGAAGTGATTGTGGCCTTTGGTCTTAGTAGACCTTGGGTCTTTCAAATTGCCGATCTCTTTACCAAAGCTATTTCTGCTGCTGACTTCGGACGAATCCTTTGCAAGCTGGGCCTCGCTTCCTCGATTCCATTTTGAGGGGGGGTTGTTGAAAGTTCTACTTGTACTTATCAAGTTCTGCTCGTACTTATCCTTTGTTCTCAGTATTTGATCTTATTAGTATTCTAATATTTAATTTTTGTTGAGTTTGTTGTCAACTAGAGCTCAAAGTAAGTTAGATTTCTTCTTTAGTTAGAACTCTATTCTTTATATATAGTTTCACATCTCTGTAATTTTAGTACTTGAGAGTTTAGATGAATAAAGAACTTGAGTTTTTATATGAATAAAGCCTAGTTTTTCCTTCTCTAACATATTGCCATGAATATACTCTATTCGCCACACTTCAAATTTTAACATGCTATAAGAGCAGGTTTCTCAAAAAAAAAAAAAAAAAAAACAGAAAAAGGGAGAGAGCCTTTTGAAACCCTAACATACTGCCACTGACATACTTGCTCGCTCCCGTTGAAACCCTAGCACGCTGCCGCTAGCATACTTGCTCACTGCCTTTTAAACCCTAGAGCACGGCCGCATGAAACTGCATTCATCGACGGAACTTCAACAAAACCGAACGCTGATTATCTTCTTCTTTCTTCTCTAAAATTCATCTATAAGTTTTTATGGCTTTGAATATTGGTAGAGCCTTTATAGTTCTATGAGCCTTTGTGTTTTTGAATATTGGTGGATCCTTTGTGGTTCTATGAGCCTTTGTGGCTTTGAATATTGGTGGAGCCTTTGTGATTCTATAAGCCTTTGTGGCTTTGATTGATTTGTACAATCGTGAAGTGGTTGTGGCCTTTGGTCTTAGTAGGCCTTGGGTCTTTCAAATTGTCGATCTCTTTACCAAGTCTATTTCTGCTGCTGACTTCGGATGATTTCTTTGCAAGCTGGGCCTCACTTCCTCTGCTCCATCTTGAGGGGGACTGTTGAAAATTCTGCTTGTATTTATCAAATTCTGCTCGTACTTATCCTTTGTTCTCAGTATTTATTTTTATTAGTATTCCAGTATTTAATTTTTGTTGAGTCTGTTGCCAACTAGAGTTCAAAGTGAGTTAGTTTTCTTTTTTAGCTAGAACTCTGTTCTTTATATATAGTTTCAAATCTTTGTAATTTTAGTACTTGAGAGTTTAGATAAATAAAGAACTTGAGCTTTTAGATGAATAAAGCCTAGTTTTTCCTTCTCTAATGTATTGCCATGAATATACTCTATTCTCCATACTTTAAATTTTAACATGGTATCAGAGCAGGCTTCTCAAAAAAAAAAAAAAAAAAAAAAGGGAGAGAGCCTTTTGAAACCTGAACATACTGCCACTGACATATTTGCTCGCTGCCTTTGAAACCCTAGCACGCCGTTGCTGGCATACTTGTTCACTGCATTTGAAACCCTAGAGCGCTGCAGCATGAAACTGCATTCATCGACGAAACTTCGACAAAACTGAACGTAGATGATCTTCTTCTTTCTTCTCTAAAATTCGTCTATAAGCCTTTGTGGCTTTGAATATTGGTAGAGCCTTTGTGGCTTTGAATATTGATGGAGCCTTTGTGGCTTTGAATATTGGTGGAGCCTTTGTGGTTATATAAGCCTTTGTGGCTTTGACTGATTTGTGTAACCGTGAAGCGGTTGTGGCCTTTGGTCTTAGTAGGCCTTGGGTCTTTCAAATTGTCAATCTCTTTACCAAGTCTATTTCTGCTGCTGACTTCAGACGATTCCTTTGTAAGCTGGGCCTCGCTTCCTCGGCTCTATCTTGAGGGGGGCTATTGAAAGTTCTGCTTATACTTATCAAGTTCTGCTCGTACTTATCCCTTGTTCTCAGTTTTTGTTTTTATTAGTATTCCAGTATTTAATTTTTGTTGAGACTGTTGCCAACTAGAGTTCAAAGTGACTTAAGTTATCTTTTTTAGCTAGAACTCTATTCTTTATATATAGTTTCACATCTCTGTAATTTTTACTACTTGAGAGTTAAGATGAATAAAAAACTTGAGTTTTTAGATAAATAAAGCCTAATTTTTTCTTCTCTAATTTATTGCCATGAATATACTCTGTTCCCCACACTTCAAATTTTAACACCCATCCATTGTTGTCTTGAGTTCAAGTGCCAACGCAACGGCCGCGTGACATTGATAGCCACCCTGCTTCAGCATTGCTCCCCACGTACTTCCTGTTGAGTCCATCTCCATATCTCGAAACTTCCCAATTCTATTTTCGATAAAAGTTGCAATACCAAGATTCATTGTGTTCAGCGGCAATTCATGTAAATGGATGTAGAAGTCACACCAAATAACATCTACATGCATAGGTTTCCATTCTCACCAATGCCACTCAGGACCAACACATTCTTTTCAAAGCTCCACAGGCAACCTTCGAGCGCTCTATTTTCTAAATCATGTGATTAAAACAGAAGAGGAGGCGGTCTGTAGGAAGTCGCTTAATGTCCATCCCTTTAACCGACATAATCGTACTCCAAAGTGACGCGCACAAGTTCTCAAAGTTAAACATCCTCCTAGATAGTAAATGCCCCACGAAGCAGAGGCGAAACCCCTCAAATTTCGAACTCCATAGACCATCGGGGATCAGTAGTTCTTCAACCTCCCCTCCTTGCAGATTCAGCGCCTGTCGCAACCTGTTAGCATCCGATTCCATGCTCTCCATGCCTAGTGATACGTAAGGTAGTGAAAACACGAGGAAACATATTGACTAAACCTTTGAACTTACTCCCACCAAATCCTATAGTTGCGATCTTGACACCTGAAACTAAGTCAATAACACAACCAAACACGGCGAGAAACAAGAAAATGAAAGAAAACTAGATAAAGCAAATCGGCGAGGGAGAAACAAAACAGGACGAGAACAAAAGTTGAAAAGAAAAAACATAAAGCAAACACCAAGAATTAACGAAGAAAGAAAACGGTAACAAACCCTAACTAGGAACAAAACCAAAACTATTAATTCAAAACCGAAGACAAACCAGCATGAATAGGACAGTCCCACGTCAGTAGCGCCTTGCCAGGGGAGAGTGGATGGCCCAATCCTCGCTGAAGCTGCTCGCAGTGAACCAACCACCGGTAACAGCACTAAGAAGATGTAGGAAAAACCCTCAAGCAACGCAGGGAGAACTTTTACTCTTCTTACCTCTAACTCTTCGGTTTTTCGCACTGTTTTTGCCCCTTCGTTTCTTTATTCGCGGTCTATTAATAAAAGGAGCCCCGATTTGACCAGCAATAATCTTACTAATATATATACAACTGAATTATAATTAATTTGGTCCATTCCTACCCGCTCTCTTAATTCAAAAAATAGGTGTAGCATGATCATTATGACTTCAATTATTTTACTATTAGGACCTTAAGTTCTGGGTTGACCCAAAAAATAATAATAATTATTATATGTACACATTCCTAACCAATGATCTGATCACACAGATTATCATGCTTTTTGAAAAATTATAGATGCACTTTTAAAAAAATATTAACACCATTACACAAATTATTCTATTTTTTTATTGTCATAAGTGGTTTCTGTAATTATGTAAAAGACAGAAATAGTTTATGTATATAAATCATAAATTAAGTGGTGTAAATATAATTATCTAAAACAGAATAAATTTAGTGACTCTATAATCTTCACAAAATACTTAAAATTGAAAAACCAAATGAAAGTCTATATGTAATTAAAATTGAGGTTGCATGAACAAATTTGAAATATGTGTTCGACTTCTATCAAAAGCACAAATGTCTGTATCACTTTATATCAATTTATTGTAATCTATTTAATTATTTGGTATTGTATTAAAATATTAATTAAATTAACATATTATTTAATTTATTAAAATATTAATATAATTTACGTAGTTATGAGTTTGAAGAAAATCAGACGCGTACATTCTTTCTTCCTTCCTTCCATGGAGAAAGGGGGTTTTCCTGGAAGCCCCATTAGTCATCGCTGTTCCACATACGCGTACATTCTTTCTTCCTTCTGGAAACTAAAGCTGGCGCCCGCCATCACCATACTATAAAACGCCAATCACCCCAACGCTTTCTTCACAAAATCCTGATCAGAACAACTCTCCGCTTCTCTCTTCTTGGTTTATCGATCAACTGCATATCTATGGCGTTATCCAACAGTGCATACGAGAGCTCATGGGCTGATCAATGGGATCCCCAGCCCACATATAGCTACCCCACCACCACCACCGCTTCCAACAATTCATCTTCCAAATTCTCGGACAAGTTCGGCGACAAGCTCGACAAGACGAAGGCAGTGGCGTCCACCGGCGTCAAGAAGGTCAAGGCGGGAGCCACCGCCGGAATCCACTGGATCAAACACAAGTACCAGAAGACGACACAGAAGCACTAGATTCTTGTGGATTGCAGTATTCTATACTTAATTGGTCTTTTTTTGTTCTTTTTCAACTTTGCTGTTTGTCGTTGAATTGATTCTTTGCTTCATAGTTGGGGGATCAGGTGCGTGTATGCGTACGTATCATTGATTCATTGTTTTGTACATGTTTTTATTATTCATAGTAATTAATCAGGTTTATGATGTGCGTATTTTCATTATTTTAATTTGCAGCAATTATTATTTTTTCTATATTTATTTAGATTTTGGCATAAATATTTTTTATTATTTGAGATATTTCAAATATCCTCTCAAATTGAAAATAATTTATGTGGTCCTATATGCTAAGGTAGAAATTATTAATTTATCTTTGTTGTTTTTTTTACTACTTGAAAATTGTAAAAAAAAAAATTGAGAGTGTGTAAAATAAATAATTCATATATAGGGCACATATAATAATCTATAAAAATTATTTTAAAAAATATATAAAATTATGTTTCATAATCCAAAAATATAGTTTGCCAATTCACCATAAAAATTAGACGGAAACATAATGAAGATGAAAGGATAAGCTCGTTGTTAGATAAATGTTAAAATTAGGAGGGTATCTGTATTTTTTCGATAATTGGATGTATTTGTAATTATGCTAAATTTAAAAAATATGGCGAATTTACCTTTTTTATATTTTTCTTTTTTTTTTTGGGTACAAAAACGTTTTTTTACCCTTTACATTTAAGAAAAATATTTTATGAATAGGCTAAAATCATAAAATAAGAAGGATATTCCCAACTTTATTTCCGCTTTACGGTTGTCGCCCGTGGGGTTTTGAACTTTAAGAAACTACTTTTAGGATGACCTATCGTGGAATATAGAAATGGAATCATGAAAACGGCAACTCTTTTTAATTGCATTGCATTTTTTGGACTAGTGTTATAAGCATAAATATGTAGAGTTATTTATGTTTCGAATCCTTTTAAAAAGATTAAATTATACTTTATTCAAAAATATTTTAAAATTATAGTTATACCCTTCTAAAAATTTAGTGTTTACATCTGATCCCATTTCGTTAGAATTTGGACGAAAATGCTGACATTAGCAAAAAAATTATATAAATTTTTAATTTTACCCCTCATTTAGCATTTTCACCTCAATCCATTTATATATATATATATATATTTATATATTATTTTATCCCTTTACACATACAAATTATACTAAAAATGTTAAATGAGGAGTAAATTAAAATTTTATATAATATTATTTTGTTAAGGTCAGCATTTTTTGTCTAAATCTAATGGAAGGGGGTCAACTGTAAATGAAAGAATTTTCAAAGGGGTTGTAAGTGCGTAATTTCAAATTTTCTTAATTTTAAAGAGAGTTTAATTTTATATTTTTAAAAAGGATCAAATATAATTATCCCTAAATATATAAGTACAAGAAATACATCATTGAAGTAATATCAATTAAAATATTAAAATGAGAATCAATACAAATATATATATACATGTTAAGGGACGACTTAATAGTGATTTTGATTACAAACAATTGTTGTTGGAGGGTGTTTGGGTGAACTTATAAGCTGCTCAAGATATCATATAAGATATTTGAAATCTTATAAAAAATCTCGAAAATAGTTTTATAATTGTATTTTTTGAAGAGTCTATAAAATCCAAGATGTTTTTGTATCTTATAAGCTAGCTTTTCAAAAAATTTAATTTTATTATTTGTTTAAAACATCTTATAAGCGCTTTAGAAAAATATATATATATATTCTCGTAATTTTATTTTTATTCTTCATATAATTATCAGTTTCCCGTCAAATCAAAATTATCTGGATACTTATATGATTTTACAGCTAATATTCATTTTAGTGAAATTAGCTAGTAAAGTGCACCATCTAAACCTTAAAACTATTAGCAAAAAGGGTTCATACCCTTTGTTTATCTTTCCTGAAGGATCGTCTGGACAGCAAGGAGATAAGCATGGTGCTCCTCGTAACAAAAGCTTCCTACTCAACTGTCCGAAGATCTTATCTGATTTTCATCCAATGCAACTCAATTACTATTAATTATTACAGAAAAAACAACAAATTAGCGGACCTTTTGCTATCAACAGCGCCAATATCTAACAATATAAATGATAATTTTGATAGTTGTCAGGAGTTTTTGTATGATTTTGTCCAACACGATCATTATATACGTACAAAATCACAGTTTTTGATTTTTTGTTTTAGGATACAATTAGTTATTCGCTACCAAAAATACGGGGTAAATTGCATAGATCTCTCCTGTATTTTAAAAGATCTGCTAAAATTCTCCCTGTGTTTTAAAAATAGGTGAAAAATCTCTCTCTATTTTCTTAAACGTAGCCCAATCCCCATTCTTCGTTAAATCTAATTAACAATGTTAACTTTTTTAATAAAATAATTATTACATCTTTACGTATTATATACTATTTCTATTTTAATAACCGTTGGATCCTCCCCATTCCGCCCCCGCCTTTCCCCTCAAATTTGGGGCCACCTGCAGATGGGGGCAACGGCGACGTCACACAAAGAAAGAGGGTGACGGCGTCAGTCTGAGCAACGATGGACAGGCGCCATCCCCAATTGTTTTTAAATTTATTTTATTAGGTTTAATTGTATTAATTTAATATATTTTAATTAATTAAGGTTAATTTTTAAATTATTTTAATTAAAATTATATATTTTAGTTAATTAAGAGTAATTTTAGATAATTTAATTATTATACTTAAATTGATTTATATATAATTAATTAAGGATAATTTTAAATAATCAAAATAATTATTGTACTAAAATTAATTTAAATATATATATTAGCTAATTAAAAATAATTTTAATTATATAATTAATTAATGATAATCTTAGATAATCTTTTTATTTCTAAATTTTGAATTTTAAACTAACTAAAAAAATTACATTAATTAAATTAAAAATAATTAATTGAAATATGTTTAAATATAATTAAAGGAAAGTTTTAAATTTCAATTTTAATAATTATAAAAATTATTTAAATATAAATATAATTTATTTAAATATTTTTAACTAAATAATAATTATATTCTTTTTATTATGTAATTTTTATAATTATTAATATTTATATTAGTTAAGATATTTTAATATTGGAAAATAAGTTTACTATATTAATTTTATACTGTTATTTTAATTTAATATTTCAATTTAAAATACAAAACTTCAAAAATTGATATAATTTTTTTTATATTTTAAAATATATTTTAAAAAAATATTTTACTTTTTAGATATATGAAAATGCAAAAAAAAAAAAAAACAATCAAAATAAGTAAAAATATATATATATATGTGAAAATATATAAAAATCATGAGGGTATTTTTGTTACAAAAACACCAAAGAATAAGGTAAAAAAAACAGCTAAAAAACACCTCCAACCGTATAAGGAGCGCGTGTAATGCACCTTCCATTAAATACTAACGAAATGAGTATTTTTTGCTGAGTTTTACAAAACACATGAGGGGGATAGCCTAATTCGAAAATACAGGAAGATTTTAGCTATTTCAAAAAACAGATAAAAGTCAAATACATTTTGGCCAAAAATACAATACCGCTAATTATTATAATAAAAAATAACAAAAAATCATAATAATAGTAATTAGCAACCAGCGTGCAACAACAGTTAACTAGTTCAATTACGTCCTATAAAAATATTAATTATAATTAAAAATTATAGTAAATATTTTGATTATAACTAAATTATAATAGATATTAATTAACTGATAGTTAAAATTTAAATTTTTACGCTGATGAGTTTAATCTTGGTTGATAATGTAGGATAATTAGACTCCCCCCCTAATATTTGATGTAATCACACGTAAATTCTCTGTGATTTAAAATACTACATCTAGCACCCTTGTTGTTTACTTCCGTATAACAAATAGGTCAACTTATTAGTAAAAATTCATTGAATTTGTTGATATTAACAAAAAAACTGATTGAGAATTGATATTTTAGCTTTCATTGACTTATTAATGACTTATTGTAAATAAAAAAAAAAGAATTAAACTACCTTTATAAAAGAAGATATAGCGCTCCACATGCATTAACTTGTGAAGTTGTATAAAGGTAATTTTTTGTTATAAAAAAAATTATTTTACCTGTAATAAATCAGTTATAAGTCAATTAGGGGTAAATACGAATTTTTATTTGACATCTTCTTTTTGTTAAAACATCAGCAAAATTCAATGAATTTTAACTAACACAAAAACTTATTTTTTAAATAAAAGCAAACTCAAACGCACTAGATATAATTTTTCAAAACACAAAGGGTCTACGTTTAAATACACCAAACCTCAAAAGAAAAGAGTCTATGTAGCCCTTTTTTTTTTATATATATATATAATAGTTTAGTTATTATATCTAATTAAACATCTAATAGGATTAATTAACACATAATTAATGAAGCAATTAAAAATACACTTACTAATCAACATTGACCAATCAAAATATAGATATGTAAACAATAACCAGTCGTCATTGCCTGTACAGCTCCTAGAAGAACACGGGGCTCTGCCTGAAACGCGGAACGAATATTTTTCAAGTCTAAATTCACACATCGCAACAATATAAAAAAGACAACGTAGTTGAGATTCCCACGGACACAACTTCAATTCTCCCTATAAACACTCCAACACAAACCCATCCTCGTATGTTTTAGATACCAACGATCGACGATCAAAATCCAAATCCCAGACAAACAATTCTAAGTTCCTCGTTGAATTCCGAAAAACCAATCAGTCGGAGCAAATATTGATGGCGTACGAGAATCCATGGGGAGGAGGAGGCACCGCCGCCGGTAAGCCGGATCGGTTAGGCGGACCAGCCCCCACGCTGTCGAAGAAAATCAGCCAGAAGTTCGGTCGAACTAAGGAGGTGGCTTCCGCCGGCTTCCAGAAAACAAAGGTGGTTGCTGCCGTGGGGTTGGAGAAAACCAAGGTGGCCGCGAACAAAGTGAAGCGCGGCACGGCCGTCGGCGTCAACTGGATTAAACTCAAGTACAAGCGTAGCAAGCTTTTCCAGAAGAAATAAACAGGGCGATTTATTTCGAAAACTCTCTCATTTTTTCTTTTTCATTTTTTTTTTTTTAGTTTTTTGTAGTGTTAGGGTCTTATTCTTGCAGTTTGAGCTAACTTTTGTTTATAGTTGTTGGATGTAAATAAGATGTATCCATTGCAGCTAGTATGAAAGGATTAATCTAAGTATTCATGTGAAATCCAGCACTAAAAGCTTGTTTGAACTCGTAATTTATTTAACAAGTCAAATTTAAACTTATTTTTTCGTTCCATTTGAATCCAACTCATTGTTAAGAAAACAATAAAATATGTTTAAAATAACAAATTATTCAGATTTCACGGATGGATTCAATTAAAATTGGTTTGAACTTGATTTGATTATTTATTAATTTGATCATCAAATTCAAATGCTTCAGTTGGATAATAATTTGAAAAAACAATCTTGTAGTGTGTTCGACTCGATTTGATTTGTTTGCAATATAGTAAGAGTTGTTATATATATTGGTTTTTTCTTTTCTGCACTTTATTTACTAGAAAAAAACACTTGCATCCAACACGAGGGACGATTTATTCAAACACTAGTTAATTTTGGCATTTAAAGGATTGTGATCCGGCTCGATTATGCAACCCCGGCCAACGACCGTCATCTGGCCACGTCACTTCCTCAAATCTATGATAAGACCTGAGGATAAAACAAGCATGTTAGGCTAGTCGGGTCGTCCCTGACGAAGACACTCCAGCGCCCAAATTAGATAATGGTCGAAAAGAAATTATGCTATCTCAAGTTATCGATTAAATGCAATTAATGCCAAATACCTTAATTTAGTCAGGCTTTGTGTATTTATAAGGCCCATCTGGGTACTATAGATCGACACGTGTCTTTATCCAAGCTTTCCTTACTTCAATTGTACAGTGTTTGGTCATCCCACCTGTTCGGGTCAAATTGCGAGTGGTGTTTGGGTGACCCAACCCACAACCTTATTCGCGGATCTTTGGTGAAATGACCCTTATGTCCTTTATGAAGGAATTTTTGGTCTTTTAGTAATTAAATCCTCATCAGATTGGATTTTCACTAAATCTTGAACTCATGGATTTCAATCTTGTAACAATTTAAACGGTCAACTCTAAGCTTAGGCTGTATTTGTTAAAAAGAAATATAAGCAGATCCGCAACTTATCCGGTGGCCTCCATCTTCAGCGTCCCTGAAATCAGGCACTGGAAAAATGCGTGTTCTTGGATTCGGAACCTCAGCCTATCCCTCGGCGGATTCAGAAACAACCAAAAGGGCTGTGTTAGAAACAATTGAGGTTGGTTCTCGTCATTTCTATGCTGCAGCTCTGTATAATTCAGAGCAGCCTCCCAGTGAAGCCGTGGCCGAAGGGGTATGTCGCGGTTTGGTTAAGTGCAGAGACCAGTTCTTTATCACCCCGGTGCCCTGATTCTCGCGCGCGCCCAACTTGTTCTTCCTGCTCTAGCCCTCAACTATACTATATTTTCATGGATTGGAAATGCCATTTTCTTTTCTATTGCATGTTTCCAATTCTTTTGATGGATGTGTGAAAACGTATTATATTGGTTTGTATCTGATACACTGGCAGCTGAGTGCTAGACCTGGAAAATTTGAGTAACCGATCAAGCCAGAGGACTTTCTTCCCATTGAATTTGAGTCAGTGTGGCCCAGCCATGGAAGAATGCTAGATAATTGGCCTTGCTAAAGCAATTGGAGCCATCAACTTTTACCTGCAAGAACCTTCAGCGAGCTCTGGCCAATGCTAAAATCCACCCGTGCTGTC
This sequence comes from Sesamum indicum, assembly GCF_026168435.1. Lineage (NCBI taxonomy): Eukaryota > Viridiplantae > Streptophyta > Magnoliopsida > Lamiales > Pedaliaceae > Sesamum > Sesamum indicum. Next base: position 19,989,484 of record NC_142664.1, on the reverse strand, counting down.
GACAATCAAGTAAGCTCCAATTTAATCTTTACTGATGATGCATTGATGCGAAAACTTCTGGTTTTCGGATAGAAGTATGTATTATCGAAATCAAGCGAAAACAAAATAAAGTTTTTCGTCTGTTTGATCTGAAAGGTAGAGATAAATCCGTGTTGGCAGCAAAAGAAGCTGACCGAATTCCACTAGGAGAAATGAATAGTTGGTTGCTTTTTTCTCCTCTAGGCGCAGTAGGGACACGATATGGCACCAAAAATAAAGTTAAGGAGTCTGAAGTGCTAAGCCAAATATCCAAGGCCAAAGGGAAAACCTTGGCTCAGGTAATGTCATGATTTACATTGATCCCTGGATTTCTTATTTGCTTGGGTTGTTGGAGTGTGGAGCCTGCTCCAATATTACATTCAGCCCAACGACTGTAAATCTTGTAATTTACAAGAGATTTATAGACACCCTAGTATAAGTAGTTGATGTAAGAGAATTTTCTGAGCCACGTAACTTATGTAATGCAATTATCTTCATTTTTCATACTTTTTTGAACACATTTACAACGAGGAATCAATTCTTAACATGACTTTTATGTGAAGATAACATGCAAAGTTTGTTATGCAGGTGGCTACGATTTTATATTACAGTTGTACTACGATTTATGTACATACTAAATTTGGACTGAAGTTGAGTAAACTAATTTAACTTACCACTGATCAAGACTCTAATACATTAATCGCACTAATTAAAACACTAAATATATATGTCGGATGGTATTGCAATGTAATCGAACTTTGCTACGTACCTATCCTTGGTATTTTCTTCAGTGGTTCTTGATAGATAGAGTAACGGGCGTGTAATGAATGTCTTCCTCGCAATAATTGCATGCTTTGTTTTGTTCTGCACATTTTTCATGTACTAGACTTGATTCGCATCCACATCCAGTCTTGAGCACGGTGATATTTTCTTGGAGCGAGTCGGAGCAGATGTGGCAAATTGTCTTTGCTTCAGGTAGTTCGTGGATTATTTCACTTGGAAAACATATAAGCATGCATGCATATACCATAATTCAAGTGAACGGATATGTGGACACAAAATTTGGAACGGTTCGTAGGATGTTTTGCACAAATTAAAGAAAGATATAAATCATGATAATTTGGATACAAGTTTATATTATTACTTTACACGAATTTAATAAAATTTACCCCATGTCATAATATAAATGAGCAAATTATTCTTTTATGAAAAAATATAGTAATTTATTTTCTATCTAATTAAAAGGGTAAATTGCTTCAATATAAAAATTATAAAGAAGTATTTCGCTATTTTTATTTTTTTTTCATAAAAGAGTGTTTGGTACATGCCCACATCGCAGGGGTGATTTGTATTTTTCCAATTAATATATATGTGGATAGATGGATATTCAAAGAATTAGACACCAGCAATTAAATAGTAATACCTTTTTGTGATTTGACTATGAAAATGACCATAACCTGCAAAATTGATCTATGTTAAAATGCGGTACTGTCAGGATAGAACCCAATGTAATTAAAAATCTTGTGGATGCGTATTTTCGTCCTACATATTAGATTACCTATATGTATATATATCTATACTATCATTAGAAAAAAAAAAGGAAATATTATAAATATAATGAGTGGCGATTTTGACACTGCAATACTAATATTTTGTCATTTTAATAGTGTTTTTCAACTGATAAGATAATTAACTTATTTAATTTAAATTTTTTATATTAACTTAACTGCCCAACTAATATGTTTTCACTAGAAAATAAATTACTATTGACTACAATATTAAGGGCTATGACTAAAACTATGGTAAATATATAATTATTATTGACCACGGGTAAATAAAGTTATGCGAAAAATTAGTTTTTCCATCATAAAAAACTATTTATCACAACTAAAAGCTATGGTAAAAATATTATTCATGACTTTTAGTCATGTCAAAATGTTTTACCCACCCTAGCAAAAATCACAGTCAATAACTATTACGTGACCTTGACCAATGACTATTTTTTATAATTATCATGATTAAATCTTATATTTCATGTAGTATTTATTCTTATTTATAATATATTTTAAAATATAAAAAATTATTTTTTATATGCATGTAAAAACTTCGTGCTATGATGATTAATAGATATATATATATATATAGTTATTGTAAATGTGTGTCCATGCACTTAAGTCATTATTACTTCATGCACGTAACACTATAAATCTTTTTTGAGCAGAAAAAAAGGGGTTAAATGCAATTTAGCCTAAGTGTTTTTAATAAAATAGTAATTTACTTCCCTATGTTTTTGGAAATAGAGCAAAAAAACCCCTAACGCATTTTGTAAATGACACACGCCGTATTTTTATTTATTTGTATTTTTTAATTTAAAATTTAAAATAATATTTATGCCCTTATTTAATAGCCGTTGGATCTTGATTTTGATCAAAGATCCAAATTTAACTAATAGATCAATGGTGTAGATTTTATCTTCGACAACGTTTTTTATTTCAATAAATAATAATTAAAATAATATATAATATATGTATAATTAAATTTGAATATATATATATACTATATAAAAAGAAAAATATCATTTTTACTCACAAAGAGCGATTACTTAAATCGCCACACCAATTTTACAAATTACCAAAAATTCCTTTATGTATTTTTCAACCACACCCCAACTTAAATTCTTATTGTCCTCTATATATTTATACTATCTATCTATATGAATATAATATATATATATATAAAGATCTTTTCTCACTCACAAACAACGGTTTGGGACATTACAATACTAAATTTTTATATCGATAATATCTCTAAGTTATTTTTTTAAAATTTACTTATTTATTTCTTTTTTTTAATGTGATATATCGAATTATATATTTTATTTTTCTGTACAATATATTTTAAAACGTAAAAAAAATTATTTATTATGTGCACACAGGGACAACGTGCTATAACGGCTAGTACATATATAAAAAAAATGCCTTCTCTTACAAACGATGGTTATAACAGTTCAACATCAATTTTATTGTTATACCAATAAAACCCTTAGTTGACTTTTTTTTTTTTGGTTGCTTTTTTCTTTCCTTTTTTTTTTGTTTTATTGATTTATATTCATTTTTTGTTTATAATATATTTTAAAATAAAAATATTATTTATTATATGCACGTAGAGATAGCATTCCACGGTGCTTAGTATACTTATATAATAAGATCTATATATATCTGTAGAGAGAGAGAGAGAGAGAGAGAGAGAGAGGGGGGGAGGTGGGTGCCGGCGGGAAGGAGGGAAGCGGGCGGCGATGTGGCTAGGAGGAAGGGAAGGTGCGGCAATGGGTTGGTGAGGAAGGGGAAGGGGCGACGCCACTGGAGAAAAGGGACGATCTGGAGAAGAGAAAGATGAGAGGGAGCAGTGTCAGATTCTACGAGGCGACGAAAAGGGGAGTTGTGGCTAGGGGTTGGTTTTGAAGCAGCGCAAAGGAGAGCAAGGCAGTAGGGTGCGCTAGGCGGATGAATGAGGAGAAATGGATGATCAGGGAGGTGAGTTGGGGTTTTAGTATGAGAGAAATGGAATTGGTGTGTTTGTTGTGGTCGAAAAACTTGTGTTGTTGTTGTTGCAAGATTTTGGAGAGGGAAACAACCAACAGTTGAGCAGTCAGTGATGGTGTAGGTGGTGGAGAGGGTGCGTTGTGCGTGGGGGGGAAAGTGAAGGAAATTTGGTGGTGCAGGTTCTAAATAGTGACTGTTGTTGATGCAAAGCAAGCATGCATAGTGGAATGATAGTCGTACACAGTCACTGCAAGGGACTTGACTGAAGCTTGGAAGGTACGGAAATCAACATAAGGGTGCATGGTGGGTGATATGGGTAAAACCCTATTTTCTCGTAAAAAGACAATCTTGCCTCTGATAGGGATCAAAATTACAAGTTTACCAGCAGGACCCACGCACTTTTGACCAGGTCGGATTGCGACACGACCCGCCAACCCGAGACACGTGGAACGTGCATATTGGACCAACAGACCCCCGGTTTCTCTCTCTATAAATACCCCCAGTCAGTGCATTAAAGGGGGATTGTCTTGATTACATTTTACTTACAGGTCGCTTCTGCTCGCTATTTTTCTAAACGACCTATTATTTCGACCTCAGAACCAAATACTGACTTAAGCATCAGAGGGTCTTAGCTGGGGATCACCCCAACAAGCCTAATGATCTGCTTATTTTCCAGGGCTCAATCACTAGTCTGGGAGAGGAGCGACCTCGAACAGCTTGGGAGATCAGTCCAAGGAGGTCACGTAGATTTAGACCCGAATCAGTTGGCGCCGTCTGTGGGAATCTGAGGAAAACCCCTTTTGGATTTGGTTTGAGGGAGAATTTGCCATGTCAGAATCATCAAGGCACGAACAAGAGGGAAGGTGGCATCTAACCGATGGAGAGAAGCAGCGGATAAGCACTATTTATCTGCTATTGGGGAACCGTCGAGGAGAAGACTGACGGGAGAACAGAGGAAAGTGATCGTGGGTAGTCAAGTAGAAGGAACTGGTCGCATGAGGAAGAATAAGGAAATAAGGCCAGGAACCAGCTGGGTGAGAGAGAGATCAGTTACCACATCTAGCAACAATAAGACAGGACGGCCAGCAATCTCCAGAGCTGAAGTGGAAAGCATAGAAAGGCAAATAGAAAAATTGAAGCAACAGATAGACGACCTAAAGAAGCGAGGCGACCTGGTGAGTCGGAATATGAACTCGCCCTTCACTAACGAAATTCTGTCCGAAGTTGTTGGTTCAAACTTTTAATTACCCAACCTATCGAAATACGACGGATCGAAGGACCCGCACGAGCACATCACTGCGTTCGAAATGATAATGAATCTATATAGGCAAACGGATTCTATTAACGCAAAGTTGTTTGTGACTACTTTGATAGGGAAAGTACAAGAATGGTTCACCAGCTTGCCACCATTGGATCGTATGAGCAATTGATACAGAGGTTTGCATACCACTTCGCCAGCAAAGGAAAATCAAAAAGATCAGCGACCCACTTATTTGCGATCCGGCAAGGAAGTGATGAGTCTCTTAAAAATTTTATGGAGAGATTTAATAATGAGACATTGGAGGTGTAGGATTTGCGGATCGATATGATGACGAGCATATTAGTACACGATTTAAAGAAGGGACCGTTCGCATCAGCGTTAGCTAGAGATCCTCCCAGAGATATAGAACAATTGATGCTCTTAGCCCACAAGTATATCAACAAGGAGGAGATGAATGCGATCAAGGACAGAGAATGGGAAGGAGATCGAGGTCGAGGTAGGCAGAGGCAAGATGAGGAGAGACCTTTGCCTACCAAAGTACCACAAGTACGCGACGTTGATCACCTCCAGAGAGCAAGCAATGATGACGATTGAATATAGCAGTCTGCTACAGTGGCCTGATAGAACTAGAACATCCAGAAGAAGAGGTTCCACAGAATAATGCAAATTCTACAGAGATAGAGGACACGACACGGAGGATTGTTACCAGCTGAAGGATGAGATTGAAAGATTAATCCAGCAAGGATACCTCAGTGAGATCGTGTTCGAGGCAGAAAACAAGATCGAATATCTCCGAGCAGATCGCGAACCAGGACATCGAGTAGAAGGAAATAAGAGCTTGATAGAATAAAGGGAGAACGACACTTTCAGTGAGGGCAACAACTCAGAAAAGTGGGTATGCTTGAACATCTTTTATTTTCATAGTGGATTTTAGCTTTTTCAGGAATAATATTATGGTGTTTACATTACAAATTATGAATCATGTATAAAATTGCCATGTTTGGGAGTATTTGCATCTATAAATGTTTGTGCAACATAAATAGCTTTCTAGTGATACCTTACGTTGCGATGATCCATCAAGCACGCGACCTAAAAAATGTGAGATCCTGTGTCTGAAAAAGACCATCAACTACGCAACTTGAAAAAGGCGCGATCCTGTGTTTGAAAAATACCATCAACTACGCGACCTGAAAAATGTGCGATTTTTGTGTCTGAAAAAGACTATCAACTACGCGACCTGAAAAAGGAGCGACCCGTGTGTCTGAAAAAGACCATAAACTACGCGACTTGAAAAAAGTGCAATCCTGTGTCTGAAAAAGACCATCAACTACGCGACCTGAAAAAGGCGCGACCTGTGTGTCTGGAAAAGACCATCAACTACGCGACCTGAAAAGGTGCGATCTGGTGTCTAAAAAAGACCATCATCCACGCGACCTGAAAAATGTGCGATCTTGTGTCTGAAAAAAAATCATCAACTACGCAACCTGGAAAAGGCGCGACCCGTGTGTCTGAAAAAGACCATCAACTACGCGACCTGAAAAAGGTGCGATCTGGTGTCCGAAAGCAGAAACATATACGTAGCAGAGGAGAATTAGCAAAGAAAAACAAAAAATAGTTGATGAATTTAATAGAATACTACTTGTGAGAGGGAGGGAGCAAAGTTTTGCTTGACCCGAATATGTGACATAGGAATAAGGAGGGCTTGATCGCGAGGTGGGATGGTGGACTTATACAACTCGCATGAGTCTTGGCCGACGTGGGTCTTCAGCACAGAACTCTGGTTAGAAATAGCCCAGCTTAGTATTAATTTTTTACCCTCCATGGTATCAGGTCTATATGAGGGAGATTGGAGCTCTACCTGGGCCTCCTTCCACCAGGTCGCTGAGAATTGTGCTTCCTCTTGGACGACACTGAAGCGACCTGCTTTCCCTTGGATTTCTTCCGGATAAGTGGTTTAGGGTCAGTTTCTTCTTGGGATCGCTACCTCTGGGTCGTTTCTACCTACGCTAGGAGATTCTATCTTCTTTCTACGAGCTAAGGGCATTTGTGAGGTCGCAGCAGGAGGAGTCAGATCGCGCTTGAAAAATTGAGATCGCGAGTAGAGGGCAAGGTAGCAGTCGAACCCCTCTATAGTTATAGGGGTAGATTTATGGGGATTCGTGCCAAGAACAACGGTTGGATATTGAGATTGCAGTGATGATTTAAAGGTCGAGATCGACAGACTTTTCGACTTTCCTTTATCGTGCTACTCACACTAAGAAAAGTAGGGGAGTAATGATATGGGTAAAACCCTATTTTCTCGTAAAAAGACAATTTTGCCCCTGATAGGGATCCAAATTACAAGTTTACCAGCAGGACCCACGCACTTTTGATCCGTTCGGATCGCGACCCGACCCGAGACACGTGGAACGTGCGTATTGGACCAACAGACCCCCGGTTTCTCTCTCTATAAATACCCCCCAGTCAGTGCATTAAAGGGGGGTTGTCTTGATCACAGTTTACTTACAGGTCGCTTCAGCTTGCTATTTTTCTAAGCGACCTATCATTTTGACCTCAGAACCAAACATTGACTTAAACATCGAAGGGTCTTAGTTGGGAGCCACTCCAGCAAGCCCAACGATCTGCTTCTTTTCTCAAGGCCCAATCACTAGTCTGGGAGATGAGCGACCTCGAACAGCTTGGAAGATCAGTCCAAGGAGGTCGCGTAGATTTCGACCCGGATCGATGGGGGTAAATGCAGGGAACAAATGATTAGGAAGGGCTCCAAAATTTAGTGGAAGAAAATAAAATTCTCTTTGATATTGTTCTCTGCTCATTTCTCATTTTCAGATAGGCGAAATTATATTTTAGGATATAGGATAGTTGCCCTATACTAAACACTTTTTGTAATCAATTTTCCTAACATAAACAATTGGACCTAACAATATATTCATCTGAGACTAAATACTTGCAATCCTTTTAACAATACTAACCTAATAACTTGAGTAGCTTATGGTGATAAGCTTTGGGCTAATCTCCAATTCGCACCCTTCAAGCCCAACTAAAATTGGGATTGTATCAGTTGGGTATAGGAGGGGGAGAGGGATGGGAGGAGGTGGAGGAGGCACCGACCGCGATAAAGGGGATGGAGGCGGGTATGACGAGGGGAGGGGGCGGCAGCAGTGCGAGGAGAAGGAGATGGGGCAGCGATGGTCTGACAGAGAAGAAGAAAAAGATAAAGAAAGTATAATATTATTTTTATAAATAATCTATTTACATATGTGTATTAATATATTTAACATATCAAATAATATAAATATATATATAATAATACTTTGATTGGTTAAAAATTGCGTGTAGTACACTTCAGCACAAGGAGATTAATTATTATTCTTTTTTGTTTTGACATTGAAGTTTTTGCACGTTTCACTTATTAAATGTGGGTAAATTGCAATTTTTCCATAGGAAAAAGTAAAACAAAGTTAAAATTATGCACTCTATATATTTTAAAAATCAAGGTGTTGTACCTGAGTAACAGTATTAAGCAAATTTATCGATGGGTTTGAACATATAGACGTCCGGCGGGGTCGATGCGCACCCTCAGCGGCAATCGATGGGATCTTCACAGCCGGCCAGCGAATCAATGGCTCGTCCGGGACAACCAGTGGAGCATCCTGCATATAGAGAACCAAATTAAGTTCCATCCTTATTATTAGCAGGCAAATATGGGATTGAAAAGAGAAACAGTGAAGTTTTGATGGCTGGTCACCATCAATATGGCACTCATCATCTACTTCCACGGCCGCGGACTCAACGTCGACGGCCTTCTCATGAGGTAGGGGAATGTCTGTAATTAACTGCTTTTGTTTCCATATTCTGATTGATGAGTGAATATCAACACTAATTATATGTAAAACATTTTATATGAATACATTAGGATTAAGTGTAGTTTTGGACCTGTAACCTTAGGTAATTTGGGGTTTTCGTACTTTTACTTTCGAAAGTATCATTTTAGTCCCACATCTTTTTAATTATCTCGACTTCAGTCTTTTCTTTAAATATGCTGGTGGAGTTGAACTCTAATGAAAAAAATGATTGAAATTGTGAAAATTAAAAATATGCATGACCAAATGCTACTTTATAAAATTAAAGAAAGGAAACGCCAAATAATATAAGGTATGAAAAAATAAATGCATTTAAGCCCAATAAATAATATGTATATCAATTGATTAAGTTTAAAACAAAGAAAAATAAAAGCAAATTTAAAATAAATATACAAGTCAATTCAAAATAATAAATGCATAATATATAGTCTCATTAAACTTCAAGTAGATTAAATAACAATGAAAATACTACACTTCATATTATTTGAAGTGCAATAATTAATTTATACTATTGCAACAAAATTGCAATAAATACATACAATTCAATAAAAAATGCTACTATTTGTAAATGCAACATTTAAATTTCTACAAAAGTATAATAAGTAAAGATCATTAAATGACTTTCTCAATTAAGAAACAAAAAACAAGTAAAGATCATTAAATGATTTATGTTGATATATATTTTTTAATAAAATCAAATACAAAATTCCAATAGAATATATTGTCACAACATATATAAAGTGATAAAATAAAGCTTGAAATTAGAAAAGTTGGAAAGATGGAATCACGACACTTGTCGCTGACCTAAAGTCATGATTGCCTCCATACGTGCAGGTTTTAACAATTGACCACAACTTTAGGGTAAAACCCTATTAGCGCTCAGCAATGTCTGATCCTATGTGCACGACCACGAGAAGACAAAGCTCCAATCTTTGATTACGTTGTCAAAAAACTAAAATACTTATGGGAGTATAAAGTATTTCTCAATTTCTTCCATACAAATCACCTCAAATGACCTCTTTATATAGATAGGAAAATATGATCATTATGTAGGATAATTATCCTATTAAAATATATTATAAATTGAGAATCAATATAATTAAAACAAATCATCACAATAAATGGGTCATTAAATGAATATCAAAAGTCCAACGGTTATCTATATATATTAATGAATACTATAATAAAATGAGGTGGTTAGTGAAAATCATGAAATAATTAAATGGTGGCTTAAGGGTCTTGAAAGCGCTGAAAGATCTGGAAATAAGCTTATTTCCAACAGCTGTTGAAACACAGCAGCAGCAGCACAAAAGGCATGGTGGAGAGTGCAGAAGAGGGGGAAATATTGTCGGAGAAGAGGGGAAAATAGAGAGGAAGAAATAGAGAAAATGAAGAGGATAAAAGCATTATACGTGTGACGGAGTCGAGAGGGAGAAGCTTGTTGGTCCTTTTGGAGTTAGAATAAAAAGATTTGGATGGTGGGAGGGGGGAAAGATGGCGGCAAAATAGCAGATTTGGTCCCATAACACAGAGTAATTTTAAAATAGTTTCATGTTTTATGAGTTTTAAAAAATAATTATAAATTTGGTTAAATTTTGCAAACTAAGGACTATTTTTGGTTGCACAATTAATCCCACTCTATAATCGCCGTCAAAACTTGACGGCATATGTCCATTAAGACAATTTCTTCTTTAATTGTTAATAGAAGGTGGGAAAAAAATTGCAATTCACGTGCTCAATTATGAATATTCTCTTATTGTTTGAAAAATTATCAATATCTTTTTAATTTTAATGGGGACATTTAGCAATTGGACCAATCCGTAAGTTTTTGTTAGGCTTTCATCCATTTTTATTGGTAAACTAAGCAAAGTACCCTTATAGTTTATAAATTATAATTTTATTTATTTTTTAAAAAAAATTGAATTCTTTAGAGACTGAGTGGATAATTTTTTTCAAAATTTTCATCTACCCCGTTCGATATTTTCATAATTTTTTTGGAAAAAATACAGTAGCCGCAACATTAACAATTTCATACCCTATATAAGGATTATATAGTTTCATCAAACATTAAGAGTATTTATAATTTTTCAAACAACAAAAAGATATTTATAATTATACTAAATCTCATAAAAGCTTGTTGTAATTTATCCAAATAAATGTGAAGAATAAATGAGGATTTTAGGGAATGGAGAGCAATTTTCCTCCAAAAAAACATGCACGTGAAGTGCAAAATTTCTTTTCCACCTTCCATCAATAGTTAACAGAGAAATTGCCTTAATTATCATGTGCCGTTAAGTTTAATGGCAATTAAAGAGCAGGACCAAGTATGCAACCAAATGGCCCTTAGTTTGCAAAATTTAGCCAAACTTAGGACTATTTTTAAAAAATCATAAGCGTGGGACTTTTTTAAAATCACCCTTCTTATAGGACCAAATTTGTAATTTTGCTCAAGAAAGGCTAATGCTACAAGCAATATTTTAAAACTAAATCGGACTGGCCTGTTGAACCGATTCAGTCAGGAACCAGTCATGTGTACAAGTCAGTTCATAAGATGAAAACCGTTATGGTTAAAATTGGTGCAGACCCATCAAAACTAGTGATCTAATAATCAGTTAATCGATTTTGACCTCATTTCTTTTTTCTAAAAAAATGAATAGTATATATATATAAATATCTTTTGGATTTAAGCTTTTTGATATTTACACCCCAAAGTGTTTAAGTTTGTCTTATATTTTTTCAATGTGGTACAATAAACTTGACTTAAAATTTTCTATATTTATCGTCTGAAGTGCTTTGACTTACATTTTTTCAATGTGGGACAATAAGCCACTTCTAACAAATAATATTTTTATTCTATTTTTCTTTAAATATTCCATTCTCCTTTTTTTCCAAACTTCTCCAATCTTTTTTTAGTTTTTTTTTCATTTTAAAATATATATATATATATATATGGAGGCACCGGTTATTAAGCAACCAAGCTTCAAGAGTTTGTTGGATTTTAAATTTTGGCTAGTTTGAATTTTAATTTATGTTGCTTCCTCCAAGGGGTTTGTTGGATCTTATAGTTAAATTGTATTTATTTATAAATTTTTATTATAAATTATATTTATTTAACCAATTGATATATATTTTATTGATATGTTACAAATATATATATATGTATATAATATATTTGGGATCAACTAATTTTATCAATTTGGTCGGACTAGTGATTCATTTATCAATCAAATTTTCAAAACATTGTCTACAAGTGCATGCATTAATTTTGTATATATATGGGGATTATGGTACTTTTCTAGCTAAGGAAAAATTGCAAAAATAGTCCTATATGTATAGAGCGGTGGCAAAATTTATCCCCTAAATATTGGACCGACAATTTTAATCTCGTAAATTTTAATTTAGTGGCAATTTTAGTCCTTTCAACCAAAAATTGCCAGATTGTAGCCTAACAATTTGTGGCTTAGGGTTCTGATCGTCAACTAGACTCGAATTAAGTACGTGACATCCTCATTAGATACTGACATAAAAAAAAAAAGTAAAAAAAAAAAAGAAAAAGACCTAACTAGAGTACCTCTGTGTACGTTGTTTTCGCCTCTCTTCTCCCTCCTTTGCTCCGGCTAATGCTAACCGACATCAGACTTTCACAGTAATTTCTCCACACCTTGTTCAGCTTTTTCCCCTTATTAATTTGCACTTTCATCTAACCCACTTCAAACAGGCTCATTTTTTTTATCCATGTACCTCGCGCATTTAAACCCCGACATTTCATTCTCAATTTCTCCCTCCGACGATTGACCCAGGCACCGGCCTTTTGATCACAGCTTCGCCTTTTACCAGCCCTTCATTTGCCCTCAACCAATTTTCATTTCCAATTCGCTCCCCATAATTTTCCCTATGGCTCCTTTTCTTTCTTTCTTTCTTTTGTTTTTTTTTTTCCTTAAATATAAGCCTGCAATGAGGATGCCACATATTTGTTCGAGCCTAGTTGGCAATTGGAACCATAAGCCCTAATTCGTCCTGTTAAATCTGGTATTTTTTGATCGAAATGACTAAAATTGCTACTAAATTAAAGCTTACAAGACTAAAATTGCCAGTTCAATACTTACTGGACGAATTTTGCCATCCTTCTATACATACAAGATTAATTTTACAATTTTGTGTTTCTAGATTTCACGAGAGGAGTACTACTATCATGGGATAATTTCACTTTTATACCCAAAGTATACTCTTTTTTCCAAATTTAGTACCTCAAATTTTTCAGTCATTATACTTGGTACTCGAAGTTGTAATTTTCATTCACTTGATTACCTTCCGCTAAGTTGACCTTTAAAACAAAAGTTCAACCCAATTTCGAAGGAAAAATTAGATGGAAAATTATCTATTTAAGGGCAGTAGGATTCCATTTTATTCAACATATAAAAAAAAATCTATAGTGATTCATTTTTATTCAATTTCATAATTCAGGACAATAATTTAAAAAAATTACATATTTAATCCAATTTCTATTAAAAAAAATACCAATTTTACTAGAAAAAACACAATTTATTTTCTTTTTTTCTTTTTGCTTGGCCACAACGCAAATGTTGTTATACTCTATATAACAAAGGTTTATGCTACAATTTTTCCATACTTTTTTTTTTAATTATTTCAACAGCTAATTTTTTTTAACTTTTTCTTATGACTAGTGAAATAGAAAGTTTTAATAAATTTATAAATTACATTCTCTTAGCCAAAAATAATAATTCAATGTATTTCTTATTTTATGCATAAACAATGGTATAATATATCAAAGTATGAATATGCAATTTTATTTGACTTAAAAGTACATTAACACTCTTTGAGTGACTTATTCGATTTTTTTCTGTTTACTTTTTCACGAACAATGCGAGTGATGATCGAATATAAAACTCTATTAGTTTTTTATTACTAAGCGATTGTCTCTATATTACTCAGCATTTAGTGTGCATTTGTATTTTCACAATAATTTAATTGGGAGAAAATGTTTGAATTGGTATTTTCATAACAATTTGAATTAGTATTTTTTAATAGAAATTGGTTAAATATATTTATTTTTTATATCATTGTCCACAATTATAAAATTGAAATCAAAATAAAAAAAAGTTTGTGTTGAATAAAATGTCAACAAAACATACCCTTATATACAAGCTCCCGTCTTATTTTTCCTCCAAAATTGAAAATTAAAAATTTTGGATATTAAGTCTAATGACTTCGAAATTTGGGGTACTAAAATTGAAAACGAGATATACTTTGGGTACGAAAAATGAAATTATCTCCTACTATCATTATGTGAAAATTATAGAAGGAAAGAGGATATTACGAAGAAAACGTCATCGATCAGGACGACAAAAAGTAGAAGAGGTGGAGAAAACGAGGGCAAAGACACGGAAAGATGAAGAAGAAGAGTTACTTGAGGGGCATCAACGGCGGTTTGAGGTGGGGAATGATGATCCTTCTCTGTAACTCCTCCTGTTGTAGCCTCCATTTCTGATTTATGAATTCTAATTTCTTTGCTTCCAGATGACTTACTCCATGCTATATATATGATCCGAGATGTTGATTTTGGTGTCTTATGATCTTTTGGTTTGTTATTTATATATATTTATTTAGTTATGCTATATTTATAGGGAAAAATGCAAGTAACACCCTTGTGATATCGTAAATGAGCAAATTACCCCCTTACGAAAAAATAAATAACGATTTACCTCCCTATATTTTTTACAATACAATAATTTATCTCCTTATGTTTTTTAAAATAAAGCAATTTACATCCCTGTATAAGGAGGTAAATTGCTTCATTTTAAAAAGAGTAAATTGTTATATTTTTTTATAAGGGGCAATGTGCTCATTTTCAATATCACAGGGTGGTAAATTGCTATTCACCCTATATTTATACCCTCCTGTCATTTGCAAAGTTACAGCAAACTTTTCTAATATTTATCATAGTTACGAATACTCTCTAGTTGTTTGCAAAATTACAAATACCATCCCTGATGTTTGAAGAAATTATGTAATCCTTGGATGGAGGTATGAAATTGTCAACTTTACCCTTACTGTATTTTTTTATTTTTTTAAAAAAATTAAAAACTTATGAAAAGTCGAACAGAGTAGATGAAAAACTTTTAAAAATGATAAAAAAAAAACTACCTATTTAGTCCAAAAAAATTAGAAAATTTAAAAAAAAAATTATAATTTTTAATCCATTAGGACATTTTGGTCACTTTACTAAAAAAAACAGATGAAAACATAAGCTAATTGTTAAACGATCGTTAAAATCAAGAAGATATTAATAATTTTTTAAACAATGAGAGAGTCCTCGTAATTATACGAAACTTTAGCAGAGATCGTTGTAATTTATCTTTTTTTTTTATTACGCCTAGAATCAAGTCACCAAACGGGTTTCGAATTTTGACGATATTTCGGACGCTAATGTGATTCGGATCCAGGTCAATTAATGCCTCGTCCAAGTCAACAAATTATAAGATGTGGTCTACACTAGACGTATACAACCCACCACACCATATAATTTACAACTCTACTATAAATACCAAAATATTAATTTTTTAGGGGGGTGACTATTCATTTATAGAGACACCATATTCTTGAAAATGACACTTCTTTCGGAAATTGCAATTCACCTGGTGTGCAATTGTGCCGAGGTAAATTTTTCGATTTTATCCCTTAGTAGAAAAACTCAACCACATCATTGGCGCCGTCTGTGGGAACTTTTATCTCGACACTGAGTATGCAAACCAGGTCTCGAACTTTGGCGGAACAAGACTCGCCTCGTGAATAGTCACCACCCCAGGAGGTAACCCCCCTGACTCTTGAGCAAGTACCCCTCAATGGAGAGATTCCTCCTGAACATCGACATATTTTTCTCCTCTTTTGATTTCTCCAAAATATTGTACTTCGAATTTTGAGTAATGAAGTTAGTTTTCTTGTCGTAGTCCCAACAAACGAAACGAATTTAGACATATAGATTCTTGAAGTTTCACGAGGACCCTAGAGGCAAAAATCGTCATTGTCATACAGACAAAAGTCGCCATTGCCCCGAGACCCCCTAAATGGAACTTTCATTGAGATCCTCGTCGATGATGTCGTCCCGAAAACTTTACATCCCTTTGAAGTTGGTAAAAGACCGACTCCAGGATATGAAGTATCCTTTGAGGCAATGTCCCCTTATCAAATTCTTGAGGCAAGGTCCCCTCTTAAAAATGTTGGACTCGGAAAATTTTGTCCCCCCTTCGAAGTTGGTAAAAACCTAACTCCGGGGCATGAGCAAAAACATTCCTTGAGGCAATATCTGACGAATATAAATTATAATAGAACAAAACAACAACTCAGTAAGTGCAATGACTACATTTATGGATATGGAATACTATCGAGTTACCTTCCAAAATTTTCAACCTGATGGATGGTGAAAAAACCTTAAAAAAAAATTTGCGCCGCTTCATCTTCTCCAAAGTCTTGGGGGGCTCTATAACCGCATGTAAGAATTATTTACGGGAGTCTCTCTTGGAGATAACGTGGAAATCCTAAAAAACAATGAAAGAATTTGGCGCAAAAGATGAATTAACCCTGAATAGCCTCTAATAATAGAGAATGAGAATAAATATTGTTAATAAATATTTGATGGTGTAGTGGTTGGAGTTTTCACTTTCCGCACTTTTGACCTGGGTTCAAAACCCATGGGACACAAAAATAAGCACCTCCTCCCAACACTTGGGGACTCGAGCCAAAGGCTCGAGGTGGGTGCGAGGGGGCATCTCGAGCTGTGCAGTAGGGGGAACGCCCCCCTAGCTCGAGGCAACCTGGGAAGGGGGCCACCCTCGAGCAGCAGCAGCACAGGGGGAGCGCCACCCCTCCAGCCCGACTGCCGCCTCGAGCCCGAGTTCCGCTGGTGCACCCCTTTAACGAGGTGCACCCTCAACTGGAGCCACCAGACACTATTGGCCAAGCGTATTCGCACACCCCATCCACTCCCATGTGTTAACTAAATTCAGAAAAGTGTTTACTCTCGAACAAAATATTACACCGGGTGTACATATTCCATTCGAGAGTGCGGGGGCTGTATGATACACATTAGTAAAAGTTATGAACTTGTAAGGGCAAAAATGTAATTTATTGTATAGAAGGCATACACTAAACATACAACCCACCACACCATATAATTTACAACTCTACTATAAATACCAAAATATTAATTTTTTAGGGGGTGACTATTCATTTATAGAGACACCATATTCTTGAAAACCGCACTTCTTTCGGAAATTGCAATTCACCTGGTGCGCAATTGTGCTGAGGTAAATTTTCCGATTTTATCCCTTAGTAGAAAAACCTCAACCACATCATTTTATAATTTAAAAAATTAATCTAACATCTTTATAGATTGCTTTCATTTAACAAATAAGTCCTTCTCTTGGTCATAATATATTGAATTTGCTGGTATTAACAAAAAAACTGAATGAAATGGATGTTTACCCTCGATTGATTGATTGCTGACATATTGTAGGTCAAATAATTTTTTTCGAACTAAACTACCCTTATAACAGTGAAAATATACCTCTTCACATGCGTAACCGCGTGAAAACGCATGAGGGTAATTTAATTATAAACTATTTATTTGATTTGCAATAATTCAGTAATAAAACAATCCGGGACTTACATTTTTTTTTTAATTTTTTATTAGTATCTACAAAACTCGGTGAAATTTGACCAACAAAGGTTCTTATTTGTTAGATAGAAGCAAATCTCATGGGTGCTAAATGTAAATTTTCAAACCATAAGGGATTTACGTATAATTACACCAAACCTCAAGGGAGGGGAGTGGAATTATCCTATTTATTTAGTTATATTTATGAACAATTACACATTCTTTCTTGTGATTTAATATAAAATGCATATAAATTTCTTATAATTTGAAAAAATTATATTTAATACTTCTAACCTTTGTTTTCGTTCGATTAATAGATCCATTTGTTAGTTAAATCTTATTAAATTTGTTGTTATCAATAACCAAAATTGAATAAAAATTTATATGTACCCCCAATTAACTTATTTCTAACTTATATTTACTTGTCAAATAAACAATTTGTAGCCAATTATCGTTATAAGAGTGAAATGTATACCTACAATAAGTTTATAAGTCAATTGAAGGATAGTATATAAATTTTTTATTCAACTTTTTATGTTGATGTCAATAAATTTTGTGAAGTTTATTAATACAGTAAAACCTCTATAAATTAATAACATTGGGACCATGAAATTTTATTAACTTAGAGAGATATTAATTTATCGATAAATTAATATTTTATTAATTAAAAGATAGACTTTTTAAATTCAGCAAATTTATTACATATGTATTGAAAATAAATGAATTCATATATGTTTCATAGATTATATTCATGCATCAATCAATTCTTTGTAACTAATTAAATATATTCATGTATAATATCAATTCATTGTATACAATTAACTATTATATTCATAGACGCATGTTCAATTCACTGGAATTACTTAAATATACATGTTTACAATAATTCGTTGCACTTAAATAACTATTATAGCCAATTAAATATATTCATGCATGATGAATGAAACATATACTATATAAATCTCAATATGAAAATAAAATAATTCATAACACTCAACCATGTCTTCTCATCTAAAAGGCATCGCAAAATCATCCATGAATGATCAAATGCGTAAAGCATTACAAACTTCATATTTTAGCAAATTACCATAATATTTATAATTGTAATATTCATGCATTATTAATTTAGAGTTTTAATGGGACCTAATATTTATTAAGGGATTTTCTGAAAAATTATTATCTTATTATCTTATCGAATTTGATGATTTTTTACAAAGGCCCAAGTCGGGACCAAAAAATTTTATTATTTTAAAGAGTTTATTAATTTATAGAGGCTTTACTGTAGATGGATCTATTTATTGTACGCAAACAGAAGTTCCACGTATAACTTTTAGAAAATTTATGTATAATTATACATAAATGTCAAGAGAGAGCTGTAATTATTCCTTATATTTAATGTTAAAGTCATTTAACTGTACATCACGATATTAATCATGTTATTTTAAATAATTTCTCTCTTTTTTTGTTGTAAATATTGAAACCTAACCAATCAGTCCAAGTGTTTTACAAATTTATTTTATATTTTATATGGAAAAAAAATATAATTTACCTCCTGTGATACAAAAAATCCCCTCTGAAAAATAAAATAATAAATTATCCCTTATGTTTTAAAAAATAAAGCAAATTTCTAAACCATTGATAGGGGGTAATTTGCTTCATTTCGAAACACAAAGGAGTAATTTGCTAATTTCTTTTCCACATGAGTTTATTTGTTCATTTCACATATTATAAGGGATAAATTGCATTTAACACTATTTTATACTGCATTATGTGTAAAGAATGACCTTCCATTGTGTATTAGTATGAACAATTTTATAAATTCAAGTACAACGTTAATGTGAAGAGGTTTTCAGACCAACGACATGACAATAATTATGATCGTAACTGGACATGTTCTTTGGCCCCAACCAAGTACGTACTTTTGTTCAACTTTTCAAAATAGGCTGCCGAGGGTCGATTTCAAATTTAATGATTGATAATTAATTTTATATCTACCGGTCTTGTTGATGTGTAAAATAATTCGTTCTGGGAATCCATTAGGCTAAGGCTTGTTGGAAAATCGCCAATTCTCAACAATTCTTAAACAAAGAATAGGGAGACGAGAGGGAGAATATAGAGGTTTCACGTACTGGGAAATCATTCTTGCCTTTCGCACAACTGATCTGCTCTTGTGAGTATATTTCTTAAATTTTCTGGAGATCAACTGCGTGTGTGTGTTTGTGAAGTTGATTTGGTTCCAGTCACTGGTACAGCATTGGTATTGTTGCTGCTGCTTTGTGATTTTTTGATTTCTTGTTATTGCAATTCTTATTTTGTTAGAGTTCTCAGTTCTGCACATGCCACGTATTGTGGTTTCAGTTATAATGTATACAGTTTACTGAATTACAGTACTATGTTAATCCTATGAATTAAGATTCTTGATTTTTCTCTTAGTTATTGGAAGCTTGTTCGGTTCGAGTAAGAAATGGAGGTATAAAAGAGGAAATAAAACCCTTATGGAAAATGAATATCAATCCCCTCATATTAGGAAGTACTAGAAAAAATATAATTTTTTACTATAGTTTGTTACTATGCATGATCAAAAGAAAAAGAAAATCACAGTGAATATAAATTAATCACGGTTCTTGCAGCGGTCTTTAGTTATTGTTTCTGCAAGTGAGAGCAAAATGGGGTGTGATCGGGAGCAGCAGGACATATAGAGCTTGTGAATAATGGGTGCTGCCAGTTACACTATTTTAGCTAAAACGAATGGATTTCATATCTAGTCCCTTGTCAAATTGCAGGAAACATGCAGTCCAACAACGGTGCCGAGGCCTACACTCTCATAAGCCATGAGCTTTCCCAGCTCTCCGAAGCACGAACACAGCGTTCCATCTATAGAGTACATAAGGATTTGCGTGACGTCAATAACAAGGCTTATGAACCAGAAATCATAGCAATTGGCCCTTATCATCGTGATAAAGATCACCTGAAAATGATGGAGGAACACAAACTGTGGTATCTGCATTTACTTCTTAAGCGGAAAAAAGAGAACGTCGAGGCGTATATCTCAGCTATGGGAGAATTAGAACAAGAGGCACGCAATTGTTATGCGGAGCCCGTTAGCCTAAACTCAGCCAAGTTCATCAAGATGCTAGTGCTAGACAGTTGCTTCATCATTGAGTTAGTACGAAAAGACCACGAGGGAGATCATGAGGACGACCCTATCTTTGAAATGGGGTGGATCATGAATAGCCTGCAGCCAGACATCATATTATTTGAAAATCAGATTCCTTTCTTCATTCTGTGCAGGTTATTTGACATGATTGAGGGGCCAAATCGGCATAACATGTTGATCGACCGTCTGTTGCTCTTCTACCAGAACAACCCTGGGGGACGGCTTAAAAACAAGACAGAGAGAAGTCTACAAGAGATAAAGCACCTACTTGATTTGATACACAGCAGCTTGATTGATTCAGTTGAAGAGCTTTATGTTAATGTAGAAGAAGTTCCCAAGACTAGAGAATGGCAATTCATACCCCCGGCGACAGAGCTAACAGATGCTAACGTGGCGTTTAAGAATGTGGAATCCGATAATTTCTTTAAGGTAGATTTCCGTGATGGCATTATGTTGATTCCACATTTCATTATTGATGATAGCAAGGAGTGTTTGTTTAGGAACCTCATTGCTCACGAGCAATATTCCTCAACTACAACTCGTCCGAATTTTGTCACAGATTATGTGAGATTCATGGATTGCCTCATTAATTCTTCCAAGGACGTAGAAATCCTGTCCGAGTGTGGGATCATAGAGAACTGGTTGGGCGACAATGAAGAGGTTGCCAACATATTTAACCAACTTTTCACTTCAGTTACTCTCACTCGGGATAATTTTTTCTATGGCACAATCTGTGATAGAGTCAACACCCATTACAAGAAGCGTTGGAACAGAGCGATGGCGTTGTTGAGGCGAGACTATTTCAACAGCCCGTGGTCATACTTTTCATTTTCTGCTGCACTTGCAATCCTTCTACTCACTGTGGCTCAAACTGTCTTGTCTTTCTCTACAGGCAACAAGTAATGTAAACAATCATGGTCCGAATCAATGATCTGACAAGTTATTTTTTTTTGTTATTGAATGCTCATATTCGGCTCATCACGAGATATTCAATTATAATAATTTTTTACAAAATCTTTTCTAAGGTTGTATGTCTCCTTTTCTAGAGATTTGTATTTATCATTTTAATATGTACCACATGAATAACGAATTTTCTATTTATCCATAAAAGCATGCTATGTTTTTACACAGGTTATAAACTTAGCCACTTCATTTGAAAATTCTTTTGTAACAACAACATTACAAGGTAGATTCTTTCCGTACATCCACTTTCTCAAAATTCTCAACATTTTTATTTTAAAACCAACAAATATATATATATATATATATGTATATACACATTCAATAACGTACATATATAATAAACTAAAAATTCAATAACCTGCATATATAATAAACCAACAATACAAATATTTGTGTATTTTCTAGTATATATATGTGTATATATGTTCAATGTAATATTTCAAAATTTTATTGATAATTTATTTGTAAGAAAAGTTCAATATATAATAACACAAGCAAAAATTTCTAAATTTTTTTTAACAGTTAAAGTAAAAAATATAAAGATTATAAATTTTTAGAGTTTACACAGATTCTATAATAATCATAAAATTGATAAATTTTGCATAGTATTTATTTTCTTCCATAAAATTTTTACAATAATTCAAATTATATTAGAGGAGAATTATTGCAATAGACATATTTTAGGGGTATAAATAATACATGCATTTTCATCATAAAAAAAATTTAGTCCATATCATGAGGGGGCATTTGTTATGTTTTATAATTTAAAAGGATAAATCCACTTCATATATAATTTAGAAATGCAAAATGTATTTAATCTATAGACGTTTGTCATGATTTTTACTTATAACTTATGTTTGGGTTTTACTTGATACAATGGCTTATGAAGCTGTGGTAGCTCACTATTTGTCACTTTTTATTTTTATTTTTATTTTTATTTTTTTATTATAACTATTAGCAATGATAAAGTATTATATTTTCCCAGTGTTATACATGAAACCAAAGCAGCATAACTGGCAAAATACAAGGGAAACAAAACAAGCACCAGAAGAAATATCACACTAAACCATAATTATTTGTCACTATTAAGAAAAAATAGTCGTAACAAATAGTTTTTACTCACGATCGCACAACAGTTATCAATCATAATTTATACGTGGGTGACGGGAACATTTGTTAAAACTAAGAGTCACAACGACTACTTTTGTCATGTTGAATATAAGGTAATTTTTTGAATCGATTTTATTCAATCATGACTAATAATAGTCAATTATTATGGCTTTTAATCCATATATAGTAATCAAAATATATGCAATAATAATTTTTTTTTGGTGAAGTGTATTCCCGATATATGATAGGGTATATCCTATGGACTCGCATTGATTACTGGATCATTATGGTGTCTGCAGTTTACACAAAATCTATACAAATGGGGGAAATCTAAAAATAGCCACCCTCTACAATAGTACAACTTTTGCTACTCTGATATTCTTATGACTTACTGGCTTAAGCATCGGATGACTATAATCGGGATCTTTCCAATGTGGTTGTAACGGTGATCTGTTTTATAGTCTTAAAGCTAGATAATTAATTAGTCGGATCCACTTTATTCACTCTTATAGATCTGGTTGGAAAAAATTACAATTTATGTGCCACAACTTATTCTTTTAATCCCATTGCTTTAGCACTCATCATATTTAATTCCATAAGTCACAAAACCTTGCAATATTAGTCCCAACCACAAATTTCATTATATATTTAACGGAACACGTGCTCTTTCCGTTAAATTGATGGTCAGTTACTTAACAAAACACGTACAAATCATGTTCTCCCTCAATTAAATTTTTAACAGAATGTGACTGTGGCTAAAATTATAAGTTTTCGTAACTTAATCTATTCAACAACATCAATTAGCAATCAATATTTAAGCTTGCCATTAAATGAAAGGTTGTTGTTCTTTTTACCCCAAAAAAAAATGAAATTTATGATTGCAAACTTTGCATAAAATATTAGGTAAACGAGTTACCATATTTTAATGATTCATGCGATATTAATTATTCATTATAATATTAATTATGTTGCAATCGATAAGTTCCATTAGACTGCAATCGAAATCCAAAGATGATTAGAAATTTTTAGAGTATTCAATAACCCCTTCAAGTTCATAGAGACACGAAGGAGGGGGAGAAGAAGAGAGAATCACACATATTCAAACGGGTATGAAATTTTTTTTCTTGATTTTTCATAATTTTTTGTATTATCTTATTTTGTTTTAGGAGTACATATATATGGGATTTCATGTGTTAATTATAGATTTTTTTTATTTAATTTATGTTTATTATCATCTGTATTTTTTACTATTTTACTAATAATCTTTGGTAGAGATTGGACTTCACATATACTTTCAATATTATTTTGTAGTTATTGTTGAAGTTTTGTTTAATTTTTAAACTATTATTTTTAATTTGATTTTGTAGCATTTGTTGAAGTTTTCATTCAAATTTTTCAAACTCCACATAAAACAAATAAGATCACACATCCTGATATGTACAAATTTTTGTTCAATTGTTTTTTATTTAATTTGTAATTATTTTAATTACAGATAATAATACCTTTAAAAAAACGCACGGATCCAATTAATATGGACTATGTTCAAAATTTGGATCGAAGCGAATGCAAATTTTGAAGGAGTACCTTCAAAAAAGGAGTTAGCACTCCGACACCTAAATTAGTATTGGATTCAGAAATAAATAATCGTAAAAAATGAATTGCAATGTAAGTTTTGGAATTTATGGCCTGCCCCTATATGATCTATAATCTGATTCTATATGATAAATACATTCTTGTTCTTGTGAAGTTACTAAACTTACCTAAACAAAATACCATAAGCCCAACACAAATTCTCTTCTTTATCTCCATAGAAACCTCCCAATTGTACTCAGCTCCGACGCCTAACGCACCAGCCAACAACGTTGCACAACCTCTGTTTATACCTTTCGACAGGCTTCCACCTATATAAACAGACAATAATAAACAAAAAACAGGACCAATAGAGATTAACAAATTAAGGATTTCATCATGGTATACTACTTACCAACTGTGAATTCAAACACGACCACAACTGTTAAAACAGGCGACATTCCTGCCTGTCCGAGTCCATCGTACAAAGGCCGGAAGTAGTAAAACAAAGACAGCAACGTGAGAGCTAGTGCAACTTTGATTAAGTGCACAATTCCTCTTGGATCATCCTCTCCAATTCTCTTCACCTTCTTCATACCATCCACCACATTTCCGGGCATGGACTTGATCAAACCCCACGATCCAGGGCCTGTTTACTCCGTCGACAGATTAATTAACGTAGGAGCGCCCGCCACCAAGAAAAAACCTACGGAAGTACAGTACTTTCAATTTCTTGGAAACAAAGACAGATGAAGATACTATCCACGATAATTTACTTCAGGTTTCGTTTTTCATGACTTTCCTCATACAAACCTAAACTGATACAAAACCTGGAAAAGGCACCATATTGCGCGACAACGTTCCATTATTCACGAACATCACCAATGTGGGTGGTATCAACAAAATATTAAAAAATTTAATTTTATCCCGTAAGTTCCGACTTAATATGAATCTCATTGTTTTATTCTAAAAAAATGACTCATTAGGAAAAAGAGGTTATGAATCTTATATGTCACTCAAATATCTCATCTATAATCAATATGGGACGATTATTTACATCAAACACTTATTAAGTAACTATGATTTTGATCTTGTCATTTTATAAATATTAGTGATAAAAATTGTATATAGAGTTGTCTTTATAAAATTATTAGTAACACATCTATAACAACGATTTAATGAAGACATAAATTGTTGTCACTAAGCCGTCACTGTATATATCACTAAGTAACAATTATGCTTATTTTTTTGTCCAATGATTCTTGTAAATAACAATTGTACAAGATAATAATCACCATCAAAATTATGAAATTTATCATTTTAACAAAATAAGAAATTTATATCACAAAACATATATAATTAATAGTAACATTAAAATTCTCACTTACGTTTTTTATATGCCGATTTTTCTTCCTCCCCCCTTTCTTTTTTGATATTATTATATCATCCTCTCTTTAGGTTTTGTATAATTATAATACGTGAAATTTTAGTGGTTTAAGAAATTACATCCAATACTTTTGACGTTTGTTTCAATCTAATAAATACATCCTTTGTTAATCAAAATTATCAAATTATTGATATTAGCAAAGAAAAAATTAAATAAAATCATAATTACTTCATATTGATTTTTACTAACTTATTGCAGGTTAAATAAATATTTTTTACTTAAACTGCCCTTATAATGATCAAAATATTCTTTCTACATGCATTAACGAATGAAAATATATAATAACTGTGTAATTATCCTTTATGGTCTGGAATTTATACATTTCATCACTATGTAACTTTTGGAATCCGCCATCAATTTTTACCAAAGTATAGTGGAGTTATTACATATAATTGAAGTCGGGTACATAAATGGTTTCAGAGAAACTTACTGTGGTTACGTAATTGTTACTTTACTAATGATTGTTTGGGAATGTAAATTAGGCCAATGAAGCATCCCATAAGAAGCCATCAAGAAGAATGATCAGCAGCAAGTATTCGTTTTCACTAAGGTTGTTCAAAATCCCTTCTAAATATAGTTAGGATTAAGCTGCTTCTTAAAGAGACAAGAAACCATCTACATGCACCAAGATTTCATCCGTCAAGGTCGAGAATCATTTAAGATCATTGATTCAGATTACATCAACAAAGTACAAACTGTAAAATAAAGCACAAAAGAATCTATAAATACTCAGAACTAATGCGATGAAGCGACAACAACAGAAAAATTACATAAACTACAACACATCTACATGGTTTTCAAACCGGTAAGACATATTTCAGATTAAGCCATTGTCTAAATTTTATCTCGCGTTTTAATTGTTAGTTGATGGGTACAAAAATGGCAATGAAGAAATCAGACACCGTTAGTGGTCGGGTTGTTTCCATCCAGCAAAGCCAGCCTTCGCTTGGCGACTTTGGACCTGTAGCACCACACTTCAAAAGCCTCTGTCAGGTCTGGATACCGAATATGCTTATTTTCTAGCCACTCAGTCAAAATTTCTGCTTGGTCTGAAGATGGCAATGTAAGGATGATTGAAACAAATGCTGACTCCAAGGTCTGCCATAGCTCGCCATCAGATTTCAACATCAAATCATTCTCTTCATCAGAACCGACAGAATCAACTGCAGACTTAACAATCCTTACAAATGGAAGCCAGACTTTAACCATGTGAAGGCGTCTAGTGGTCGGCAAAATGACCGTTCCATAACCTATAGCTTCTAAGACTTTAGCAGTGACCTCAAGAACTTTCAACTTTGTCCCGGTTAATGAGCTTTCTGGAGATACTCGCTCAGCCACTTTCACTATATTTACTGATGTCTCGACCCAGGTGTAAACAAAATCATTCGAGATTTCCAACTTTGTTACTATTTGAGAAGCCCATGATAAATCAGTTAAGTGGGACTGCAATAACTCAACGTTTTCTGCTTCAGCAACCGAATCGTGGAGATCACCAAGCAAAGAGTCCACAAGATTCACAAATCTCGCTAATAACCTGTTCACACATTGCCTTGCTTCTAATTTGATTTCATCATCAGCAGTTAACAGAGGAGCATCATCATCCTCAGTCAGCATGTACTCAAGTTGCTCCTGAGCCGAGGTTTTCAGATCATTCATCGAAGATGGAGGAGATGATGTGGCAAATCGGATGGCTGCCAAAAAAATCCTAACTACAGCCAAAGCATTGACTGGCTGTAGACGAGCAAGTATTGGTTCTGCTTGTGATCCCATTCCTGGTATAGTCTTTAAGATTTCTTCTTCCTCAGATTCTTCCCAAGGGACTGCTTCCAAATAGCCTACACAGGTAGAAACAATTTGTGGGCATCCCAGCTCAACAGCTACTCGCAGTGTGCCAAGAGCATTTTTTACACTAGATAACTCAGTCACAGTCACATCTGAGGTGGCATAGAGGAGTCTTAGAACAGTAATGTGATGGTCAAAGTCACATTCTTCACAATAAACCTCGACACAGTTGCGTGAGTCAAGGATCTGGCATGTTGGCCAATTATCAGACAGCCGATCAGCAAAATACTTGCTTTTCTTAACAAGAATATCTGAATGACAGTAAATCCAGTCATCACGGCCTTCCTGTGTTCTAATTCTCACGACAACATCACTAGACGATCTGTCACCAATCCTGCTCAGCGTGCTTGATTCATTGTGCTAAAATGATTAAATGAACCACAATCAAGAACTTTTCAGCAGATTCTAGTAAAAAGAGGAAGAAAAGAACTTCCTGATACTGTAAACCTGATGAATGTCCTGAATGTATGTTTATGGAGAAAGATGTTAGATAAGTGCATGAGTATTAGTATACCAATCACCAACTCCAGACAAGCAAAATTACAATTAAATTCTTGGGGTACGCAAAAGGGTTTACTTTTAGCAACAATATGCTAGAAAAATATTTCATCCACCATACTTCCAGCAGGCATGATTTCTAGAGATCTAAGCAAGTAGAGAACTCACAGATAATTCCATCAACTAATTGCGTGGTGCTAACTTTTACCGCTTTTAAGCATTGCTGTACCTACAAAGGAAAAAAGCAGATAAAAATGATCAGTGGTTGGGGGGTAAATTTTTCCTGCAATTGAATCAACAAAAAGATGGTGTAATGTAATTGCACTTCACATTATGGAAATGCAGAATCCAAAGCTTGCAAATATTTTCTGAATTATAACCTCCCCACCCTATTTACACAACTTGCATTCACACTTTTACTCTTTTACTTCATCGTTAAAAAATTAGACTCATCCCTGCCCTAATTTGTTGAAAATTCTCATCCTCCTTTGTCTATTATGTTCTGTTATTGGAAGATATCCTTTGTTTAGAAATAAAAGGTCCATCTTATACTTTTTCCAACGTCATAGTTTGGCACTTGAGAACCTAATACCACCTAACATAGAAAATATCATAAAGTAACTCACATCCTACACCTTGAAGGGTCTTATGTAGCATCTTATTCTATATGAAATGCACCAAAGATCTGCATGGCATATTTACTATCAGCTAACTGTTCGAAATTGCATAATTACTGCATAACAAATGCAGCAAATTTCACAGAGAGACACACCCATAATACTTTAAGCACGATATAGCCAATAAATCATATCATATGGCAGTCAGAAAAACAAAACACCAACAAGTTCACTTTGTACAACTAAAAGTAAAGCAACTAGATAATGCAGCATTGAATAATCCATCATCTCATAATGTTAGCCACAAACCAAATTGAAGAAGCGATATGAGGACTACAAAATAACTACATGCAACTGGGAAAAATTCCATAAAGACAAGAAATCAAAGAACAAACATACTTAATAACACCAGTAACATCAATTGAAACACGAAAACCAACATTGTGTGCAAAGAATTAGCCTTTTAGGAGATTTTTAAAGCCTGATAAAAGAAGTCAAAAAAGTGAAACTAACAAAATAATTAAGTCCCCTCCAAACGATCCTTCGACCAAAAATAAGGGAAAAAGTTAAGACCCAATTTTTGAAAACCCACATCCTCCATTGTCTTGGAACCTCTTTCCCTAAGAGACCCTTTACTCAGTTGGTGAAATATTAGCAGCGGAAACTGCAAATTTCTTAACAATAAAACAACTAAACAAGTGCCAACTCCTCTATCTGTCTCTATAGAGAAATCGGAGAATTCCAAGATTCAGAGTGATTTTGCAGTATAATGAAGCTTAAGGAACCTGACACGAAGCGATTTTCACACATATACATAACCTTGTGGGATTGACAACAATAATTTCTAGTACATAGGCATATCCAAGCGAGAATTTGGAGCACACACCTTCTTGTTATCACTTTCTGCTGTGTGGAATTTCCTCTTCCTTCCATGGTTAGGTCACCCATCAGAGAGCAGGGGAGGGAATCATCAGCACAGACTATTGGGCCGGGCTACTCTACTGCACTAATTGCATCACACAAACAAAATTCACCATGGGCCAATAAGTTTTTAAATTAACTAGATAATTTATATAGAAAATTTTGGATTTTCTTTTTCATTTTATGGTAGTTATTACCCCTCTTAAAACGTCGATAGGTCTAACACAGTAGGCTTGTGCGCTAGACTCGGCAGTGGATGCTAGGGACAGCACAGGCATAAATGGTGTTGGAACTATGACATTAGGCTTGTGGTAGCACATGGTACAGTGATGTACTAATGTTGATCGTTTGATGAAGATCGAGTGACGGTCCACGATTGTGCTATATGACAGGGGGATGTGCAGACCTTGGGTGCATTTGGGGCATCAGTAATCAATTTTTTTTCATTATGTAGGTATCGTGGGTTGAAGTCTCGGTAGCTTTGAAGAAAATGTGGTGGACAGCATGGGAAACAACAGTCAGATGCGTGCACATGGACGGAGTTGAGTGCCTATGTACAGGACAATCAATAGACGGTGCACGGACCAAGGCCTAACGACAAGCACCACGATCGATAGGTTCGAGCAGTGTGACACCCCCTCCGTTAATCACACTCTATCCTATAACAAACTCGCATTTATCCCGATAAGATAACTCGTCTTTTATCAATATTTATATAAAACTCAAACTATTAAAAACCTTGGTATGATATTCTGCACTAGAACATATGAAATTGAGGAACGTGGAGTTTCTAGCTATTGCAAAACTTAAGATACCAATTCAGTCATACTTTAATATTCTCGTAAATATGTAGTTAGAGCTCCCAACTCAAGACGACACTGCTGACCCACCTATAAGGCTGACAAGTGGCTTACGATCTAGTTAAATAAGTCACTGCAATCTTTCTCCTGAAAAAAATACATGGCAAAGGATGAGTTGTCAACTCAGTAAGCATAACTAATTAGCCTATATATATACACATATAGGCACGTATAACAGAAGACCAATCTCATTCCACGACCACAATCAACCAATGTTTGTTATGTAATCACAAAGTACCAATTTCAATGATACCAATATTGATATTTGTTACACAATTTCATGAAATCACGAAGTAATAATTCCAATAATCATGTGAAACCAATACCAGAGTCAAGCACCATCCACAACATAATACACACATCACTATAGTTAATTTTACACCGATAATCATGCAAAACCAGTATCAATATCAAGTAACAACCACAACATGATTCACACATCACCATAGTTTTATTTCTTAGTTACTAATTATTCATTTTGGGCCCCGCTTAGCCTAGTTGGAATATATTCAATGGTTCTACCGGTTATCATCATCTCCATCATATCATCTCATCTCGATATCACATAACACACAGCTTGTATGATATTACCTTCATCCATCATATCACACAGCTCGTATGATATCCCATCATCGTCCATCATATCTCACAGCACACAGCTCGTATGATACTCCCATCATCGTCCATCATATCACACAGCACACAACTCGTATGATATCCCCCTATCATCGTCCATCATATCACACAGCACACAGCTCGTATGATATCCCTATCATCGTCCATATCTCACAGCACACAGCTCGGATATCCCCATCATCCATCATATCATACAACACACAGCTTGTATTATATCCCCATCATCATTCATTATATCACACAACAAACAGCTCATATGATATCCCATCATCATCCATCATATCACACCGTTAATTGATGATAGCACATAGCTCGTCACCAATCACATCATCATAAACCACTGAATATGCCCTAAGTTATAAGTCATCTTTTCATCTCAATTTACCATTCTCATTTTATCAACCCCATAATTCAACTCCATTCGACAATTCATTATAATTTATTATGTGTACATTGACAATTTCATAATTTAACTCTAGTTAATCATTAAATAGAAACGTGTCAGTATCATTCATTACAACTCCATCATTCATCTTTCTTCAACAACCAAAATGAAGTATTTCATAATTAATCACCATGTATTATCCCATCCATAGACAAAACATATAACAGCCATTTCACCAGACAACCACAATTCAGTTAAGTACATGACAATTTCTGATCAAGTTCGCACCTAAGCAAGTAGATACATATATATAGATCAATTAACTATACTTATCTCACTTCCCCAACTATTTAAATAGTAGAATGATTTGTTCAGTCTTGAACGTTATTTTTGTATCCTATAATGAGTTATAAACATATAATAATGAATCGATAACATTGTAGTTTCTTCGTAAAGCATTAGATCATATTCGTACACTTCTCACTAATCTTTGGATATCTCACTCTACAAAATTCGGATATTTATTCCGTTTTCTTCTCTATGAAGTAGACTCAATTATCTTTCCATCAGTATATATCTTGATATATTAAAATCAATGTTTACATTTTGAAAGTTATCCTTACCGTGCCTGAATCTGAGATCTTCACAATATGACCATTGCTTACTAATTAAATCATAACTTTAATTATAATCACTAACTTTCAGAACTGTTTTAGTATGGTAACCTAGACATAATAAGCTTTCTAATGGTGTATGATTTGTATTTTAATCATAGTAATTAATTTTATTAAAATCTGTCATTGCCATTTACTCATTTTTCCTGGATAGAATCTGTCTGAAATTCAATTTATACTCAGACCAAAATACAATTGATAAAGGTGTCATTTTTACATCAGATTATAATGTGTCTCTAGTTTCATTTACAACAAGAATCATACCAATTATATATATATATATATAATTAGTTATATAAGTTTTATTACAACCTGATTTAGACTGCAACAAATTCGAATCTACTACTTTAAAATTCTCTCAAAACTCAAATACTCTTCTAAAAATCACCATATTTTCATAATATAATCTCCTATGTGTCTAGTTTTATTTTATGGAAAAATCATGTGAATTAAATCAATGCAACTCAAGTTAAAAAAGGTTTTAAATACACTTCATCAGTTCATCTGATTTCCCACAGAAATAGAGCAACAAAATGTTTTCTTACTTTTACCCATTAAAACGGTGGAATCAACTTCTGATCATACCTACAAAGTTTTAGTAGAGATCCTAAGTGTTTCATAGAAGCAAGAATCATTAAATTTGTTCTGGTATATCTCAAGAGAACAAGTGAGAATGCGTCAACAAAAATATAACGTTCTCAATCTTAACAAAGATGTCTGTCTACTACTTGTTTTCCAGCTCAACAATGCTGCTAAATGAAGACTGGTTTGCTAAGTTTCTTTCTCTTCACAAACAACAACAGTGGTTTCTTCAATGCATATAACTGTACACAATACACAAAAATCCAAACTTTATCTCCAATTCATATAACAATACATCATTGTCATTCCCCAACTATACAAAACAACAGTATACAAAAATCAAACCAAAGCCCAAGCACAACCAAACGAAGTCAACAAAAATCCAATCAGGCATTTCATCAAACATCTTGAAATCAAAACTTGCTCATCAATTTTTTTCTACAAACTGTAAAAGAAATTTACAAAGAACAAAAGTCACCTGTTAATGGTGGAGTCGGAGCGAAGGTGTGCCGCGTGCCGATGGATTCGTGGACGTGAAGATGGAGTTCTGGACTTCTGCAATTTTTTCTCACTGCCGCGCGAGAGAGAGATTTAGAAAGAGAGAGAGTCCTCAAATTTCAATAGTCAGTTGACTCAATTCTCATATTACATATTTTCTTTTCTATTTCTAATTTTAACTTAGTAAATTATTTGATTTATTTATTTATTTAATAAATATATAGATAACTAAAATTCATATGCATTATGTTAAATATTTATTTAAAAAATATAAAAATATACTAAATTATTGATTAAACTTATTTTTAGATATCATTTAAAATTAAAATATGAGATATTGATTAATAAATTCGATATATAGTTAATAAATGCATTTTTTGTAATGGATATTGAAATTATAATGATGAATTCATATGCATTATATTAAATATCTATTTATAAAAAAATTAACAAAATATGTTAAATTGTTGATTAAGCCTTTTTTAGATAGTATAAACTAATATACTATATTTTAATATCATCCAAAACTAAAATTTGAGGTATGGACTAATAATCCTAATATACAGTGAATAAATACTTTTTGTTGTAATGGATTGAAATTATAATAATAAAATTTATATGTATTATATTAAATATTTATATATAAAAAATTATCAAAATGTAGTAAATTATTGATTAAGCTTATTTTTAGATAATATAAACCAAAATACCGTATTTATTTTATATTGACTAATAATTCAATACCATATTTTAATATCATATAAAACTAAAATATTTTATATTGACTAACAATTCAAATATATGGTTAATTTTGAAATAAATACTTAGTTGTAGTGTATATTGAAATTATAACGATAAAATTCATGTGCATTATATTAAATATTTATTTATAAAAAAGTATCAAAATATACTAAATATTTGTTTAAACTTGATTTTTAGATAATATGCCGGCAGAATAAGGCCTTCCTTATACCTGTCCCGAACAATATGACAATCAATCTCTAAGTGTTTGGTTCTCTCGTGGAACACAGGGTTTGCTGTAATGTGAAGTATCGCTTTTTTCGTCATAGAAAAAATGGAACAGCTGTGGGCACTTCAACCCCTAAATCCTTAAGAAGATAAGTAACCCAAGTAATTTCACAAATTGTTGCGGCCATACTTCTATACTCTGCTTCTGCAGAGGACATTAGCACTATTGTTTGTTTTTTCGTTTTCCATGAGACTGGACTCATTCCCAAAAATATGAAATATCCTGTCAATGATCTCCTTGTGATCTGGCAAGTTGCCCAATCTGCATTGCAGTATGCTTTTAATTAATCATTATGTCAAGGAAAGTACAAACCTGTAAATGGACTGGCTTTGAGATATCTAACTAAATGCATAGTTGCATCCCAGTGTTCTTGGCATGGATGCTACACAAAATGGCTTAATTGTTGTGTTGCATAACAGCCTGCCTATTAACCTCCTATACTTGGATAGATCCTAAAGAGCTCCTCCTGAATCAGCAGAAAACTTCAAGCCTGGAGGCAGTGGTGTAGTGACTGTATTTCCTTTGTGTAGTCCAGTATTTCAGTATGTCAAGAACATATTTGTTCTGTGTTACTACCAACCCCTGTTGTGATCTTGCCAACTCAAGGCCCAGAGGAAGTACTTAGTTGTTTCAAGATCCTTAATAGAAAACAGAGCATCCAAATATTTTTTGACTTCTTGTATAAGTTCTTCTGTAGCTGCATTGACCAAGACATCATCTACATAAACAAGAAGGGCAATTAAATGAGATCCTGCTCCCTTGGTGAATAGGCAATAATCATGGCTTGACTGATTAAAACCAAAAGCTTTAACTTTTTCTGTAAATTCTTGATTCCGCTGCCTTGAAGCTTGCTTCAAGCTATATAATGATTTCTTGAGCTTGCAGACCATTCTTGGTGGAACTTTGTAACCCTCTGGAGGATCCAAGTAAATTACTTCATCCAAGATTCCATAAAGAAAGGCATTATTTACATCTAAGTGAGGTAAAGGTCAATTTCTTGCTGCTGAAATTGCTAGAAATAACCTTACAGTGACTGTCTTTGCCACAAGAGCAAAGCAATCATTGTAATCTATGCCTTCAACTTGACTGAACCCCTTTGTCACTAGTCTTACTTTATACCTTTTTACTAAGCCATTTGGTCTGAGCATGACCTTGTAAATCCATCTATAGCCTATTGTGCTCTTATCTGGACATACTGTGGAGATTTCCTAGGATTTGTTTCTTTCCAGTGCATCTATTTCTTTTTGCATAGCTTCTCTCCGTTCTTGTTTTCCTTGGGCTTCTGCAAATCCTCTTGGTTCCTGTAATACAGACAATTTTTCTACAAAACAACTATGTTCATGAGTTAAAGTAATATCAGTAGGTGAGATATATTATCAGCAGCACTGCAGACAAAATCATCCAACCAAGAGGTCTTATGACTTGTCTAGTAGTTTTTTTGGGTAAAATAGGTTGTTCCTGTTGGATAATAGCTTCTTCCAGTTGTTCAATATCTTGTAATTTTTCTGTTGCTTCATTCTCAGTAACCATAGGTAGAAGACAAGAGGATTCTGATCTTTCAATATTATGGAAAGGGAAAGTTTCCTCATGAAAGGTCACATCTCTAGCAATATGTATAGTGTTTAATTCTAAGTCCATGACTTTATAACCCTTTCTTCCATGAGCATAACCTAGAAATACATACCTCAAAGCTCTAGGTTCAAATTTTCTTTTATGGGGAGTCACATTCGTAGCAAAGCATAGACAACCAAAAACCTTTATATGGTCATAACTAGGTGGAGTTCTATATAACATCTCATATGTAGTTTTCCAATTTAAAATTTGTGGGGGCATCCTGTTAATTAGATATGTTGCTATAAGCAAAGCTTCTGTCCAAAATTTTTAGGTAATTAAACATGAGAGATTTGCCACTTGAAGTAAATTTTGATGTTTTCTCTCAACAACTCCATTTTGTTATGGATCATAAACACAAGTCCTTTGATGTATAATGCATTTATCTTGAAAGAAAGTTTGACATTGCTCATTAGCAAATGACAGTTCCATTATCTGTTCTTACTTTCTTAATTTTAACATTGAATTTTGTTTCAATCAAATTGCAAAAGCTTTCTAATCTCCGTTGTGTTTGAGATTTATGCAACATCATGTATGTCCAAGTGGCTCGACTATAGTCATCTACTATGGTGAGCATATAATTGCAATGAGTGATAAAAAAAATTGCCTCTAAAGTCCCCAAACATCCACATGAATTAACTCATATACTGCAGTAGCTTGAGAATCACTTAAAGGAAAAGGCAATCTATGTTGTTTAACTAGAGGACAGATTTCACAATTCCTTAAGTCTGTAATTTTATTTCCAGGAAGAGGTAAATGTTTGAGTACATCCTTAGTGGCAAGCCCTAATTTGCAATGCCAGAGGTTTCCAGCACCTACATATTTCAGATCACTTTCTTGGTTAGTTCAAAGAGCTACAAAATTCTGATTACTAAGGCCATCAGTGGTCTTTGTGTTGTTCCCAAAAGGTAATCATTTATCTAGAGTGTAAAGTATTCCCTTTTGTATACCAACTGCCACCACCCTTTTAGTCCGAAGATCCTGCACAAAACACTTGCGTTATGTGAAGGTTACATGAAAAGGTCCATCAGCACATAGTTTACTCACTAACAATAAATTGTATTTAAAAGTAGGTACATATAAGACATTTATAAGTGTGATGTCTCTAAAGATATGAATATTTCCTGCATATTTCACTTCATGTATGGTCCCATCAGGTAATTTGATGGAGTTATTTACCTTCAGAGATTTGAGCTTCAGCATTTACACACATGTGGGTTGATGCTCCACTGTCTATAATTCCAAAATCATTGTATAATGTCATGTTTCTAGTATGTGTAAAAGCAGTACCTGCAAAGTCTTGATACTCTACAAAGTTGGAGTGTTGTTGGGTGAATTCTTGGCTTTGTAGTGCTCTTCTCAGTTCAATCCTAATCATTTCAGACAAGTTGTTCTGCGTTTCTGCCATTGAGGTTCCTTATATGCTATTTTCTCCATCTTCTAGATGTGCATTGAAAGCCCTTGAATTTTGTGGTCTGTATTTCTTCTTCTTTGTTCCATCAGTTCCCTATACCAATCT
Source organism: Sesamum indicum (assembly GCF_026168435.1). Taxonomy (NCBI): domain Eukaryota; kingdom Viridiplantae; phylum Streptophyta; class Magnoliopsida; order Lamiales; family Pedaliaceae; genus Sesamum; species Sesamum indicum. Next base: position 19,952,207 of record NC_142664.1, on the reverse strand, counting down.
GGAAAATCAGTAAATTCGAAACAATTTTCTTTAGAGTGTCCCGATTTCTTACAGTGATCACAACGCAGCTGTTTCTTGTCAACAAATCCCTTTTTCTCGACAGGTCCTTTGTTGGGCATATGTTTTCCTAAATCTCCAAACTACGCAGCCATTACTCCTATGTCAAGTCCAGACGTTCCAGCATAAACCTCTCTTTGTTTTTCTACTCGCAAGAACATGGGGTAAGCCTTTCCAACAGTGGGTAAAGGATCCATTAGGAGTACTTGATTATGTACATGATTATAAGCATCATTCAAGCCCATCAAAAATTGCATTAACTGGTAAGAAGCAGTATGTTCTCCTATCCTCTTACTTGCCCCATAGCAACATGGAGTCTAAGCTTGCCAATTCATCTCATAATTTCTGTAACTTCGTGAAGTAAACTGCTAAAGACATGTTTTCTTGTGTCGTGGATGCTATTTCTCTTTGAATCTGATATAGTAAAGGCCCATTACTCTCTCCAAATCTTGATTCTAGTTCAAGCCAGAGGCTTCTTACAGATGTTGTATAAAGAAAAGCTTCTACAATATCTTTGGATATTGAATTTAGAATCCATGACACAACCATGCAGTAGGTTCTTTGCTATTGCTCAACCTCGTTCTTGTCATCAATTGGTTTTTGACGAGAGCCATCAGTAAATCTCAGTTTTTGTTTGGCTCCCAGTGCGAATTTGATAGATCTGACCCAAGAGAAATAATTGTTTCCGTCTAGAGGGATTGAGACTAAGTTCATTTCAGGATGATCACCTCCTTGCAGCTTCATGTTTTCTGAAATCGGATGCGATTTGGAATCCCCCGTTCGAGTACTTTTAGAAGGTTTCTTATGCCCCACGGTGTTGGAAGATAATGGAGTAGAGTCTAGAAGAATTGAATTCTTGATTCAAAGTATTCAAAAGAAGAAGAAAAAAAACAAAAAGAAACAGCAGTATGAAGTTTTACTGCTCTGGTACCATGCTAAGATCACACAAAAGACTGAACTAAGTGCTCTATGCACAAATTGCTGTTGAATGCACAGAAAAGAAGAAGTTAAGTATTACATAAGCTAAACAACTCTTAAATAATGAATGGTTTGACTAACTAATTAACAAATAAACTGATTAATCCTAACAACCTAAAAAACTACTCTCACGACTTAAAATAACAGAAGTAAAAGGAGAGTAAAAAGCCACTTTTAAAATGCGCCTTTAGCGAACAAAACATTACAGCAAGTCTGCAAAACATCAGCTGGTTCAGGCTGCTTCAAGACTTGAATAACTTCAGCAACTTCAGCAGAGGAGTCCACAGGAGATAAAGCATATACTTGATTTGGTACAAGTAGACGAAATTCCTAGGACGAGGGAATGGCTATTCATGCACCCCTCGACAGAGATGACAAACGCTAACGCGACGTTTGAGAAGAGGAAATGCGATGATTTCTTCAACTTGGAATTCGAAGATAGAAGGGAGTGTTTCTTCATAAACCTCGTCGCATATGAGCAAGCAATACTTTCCAAATACGGCTCAACCCGATTTTGTGACGGGCTATGTGACATTGTTGGATAGCCTCATTAATTCCTCAAGGGACGTCGAAATTCTTTCAGAATGTGGAATTATATATAACTGGTTGGGAGAATGAAGTTGTTGCCGACATGTTTAACCAACTTACCCTTTCAATTACAGGGCCTGGAGAGCATTTTGTCTATACTAAAGTCTCTGATAAGGTGAATTCCCATTACAAGAAGCGGAGGCTAAAGAAAGAAGGTGTAGGCTGAGGAAGGGGAGTATGTCGTCGGCTCTTTTCCTTACAACTAGGTAGAAAAACCTCGAGACTAGGGAGAAGAGCTCGTGGGTCGTGGCAACAGCAAATTGGGATTTTGAATCTCTTACATTTAATAAACAATAAAAAAGACCAACCAATCATACCTGTAAACTGTCAAATCGATCAAATCCATCGAAACCATACATTCAATTTTATTTTACAAGAACATGATGATTTCAATTTTATTATTTGAAAGATTAACTCATCGGCGTATAATAGATCAATTTAAACATAGTATTAGAAATATCAGAATTGCACTGTCTTAACCAATATATAAATATAGGGTGAATAGCAATTTATCCCATTATACTTTTTATATTAAACAATTTACCTCATTATATATAGAGTTAAATTACTTCATTTTAAAAATTATAAGAGGTAAAATATTGTATCTTAAAAAATATGAGAAATAAATCGTTATTTAGTTTATCACAAGGGATAGTTTGCTTATTTTTTATATCATAAGAGAATTACTTACATTTTTATCTGTAAATATAACGAGCCCTTGTTTTGATGAAGTTGACATCTAATAAAAAATCTGCGGGTTTGTCCTAACCTGGAAAAATCAAGCACCGCAAACGTAACGTAACGACGAAAAATCCGAATTCAACCACGCAACTCAGCCGATGGCCTCCGCTTTCAGCATCCCCGAAATCAACCTGAAATCAGGGTGTGGAAGCATACCTGTTTTGGGATTCGGAACGGCGGCGGATCCCCCTGTCGACTCAGAAACCACTAAGAGGGCTGTGTTAGAAGCAATTGAGGTTGGTTATCGCCATTTCGACACCGCTGCTTTGTATAATTCAGAGCAGCCTCTCGGTGAAGCCATAGCCGAAGCGATAGGTCGGGGTCTGGCTAAGTCCAGAGACGAGTTCTTCATCACTTCGAAGCTCTGGTGCAGCGATGCGCATCCTCAACATGTTCTTCCTGCGCTCAAGACAACCCTCAAGTATAGTATCTGTTCAATGTTCATGTGACTGGAAATTCCATTATTATTATTATTTTTTGAAATTGACTGTTCTTGTTATGCATGAAATTGAACTAGCAACTCTGTAGCAGAACTTAGTCTGTTTATACCTTGTGCTTTTATCAAAATTATCAAGAGTTACATGCCGTTTGAACTGATGCTAATGTTTTAAAAGTTTTCTGGAGTATTAAAGATTTTTTATTATGCCTACTCCCATTCGAGTAATTGTGAAATGGTTGTGCAGAAATCTTGGTATGAGTTATGTTGATTTGTATCTGATACACTGGCCGGTGAGCGCTAGACCTGGAAAAATGGAGTATCCGATTAAGGCAGAGGACTTTGTCGCCATGGAACTTGAGTCAGTGTGGGCAGCCATGGAAGAGTGCCAGAGAATTGGCCTCACAAAAGCAATTGGAGTCAGCAACTTTACCTGCAAGAAGCTCCAGCAAATCTTGGCTACTGCCAAAATTCACCCTGCTGTCAATCAAGTGAGCTTCAGCTATATCCTAATTAAGCTTTTGGGAGAAGTATGTGATATCCAAATGAAACGGAAACAAAATAAAGATTAATGTCGTCTATTTGATATGAAAGGTAGAGGTAAACGTGTGTTGGCAGCAAAAGAAGCTGATAGAATTCTGCAAGGAGAAAGGAATTGTTGTGGTTGCTTATTCTCCTCTAGGCGCAGTAGGGACTTTTTATGGTACCAATAAGGTTACAGGATCCGAAATGCTAAAGCAAATATCTAAGGCCAAAGGGAGAACTGTGGCTCAGGTGACGTGGGGATCTGATTATATCAATCAATCAATTCGATGAATCCATTGATTCATTATTAGCTCTCTTATTGTGTAAAGATAACATGCAACATCTTACGCAGGTGGCTCTGAGATGGGGTTACGAGCAAGGGATCGGCATTGTGGTCAAGAGTTTTAACAAAGAGAGGATGAAAGAGAACATGGATATATTTGAATGGTCATTGAGCAGTGAAGAAGTTGACAGGATAAGTGAAATTCCACAGGGCAGAGTATGTCTCGGAATTGATTATACCTCAGTTTATGGACCTTACAGGACAATTGAAGAACTCTGGGATGGAGAAATTTGATTTGAGTTCAAGAACTAGCCAGATGTTTCTTTTTCTTTTTCTTTTTCTTCCGCGGAAAGTTCAAGACTTTTACTATTGTTGCCAATGTAGAGTGCATTTCCAGACTGCAGTATATAAAATCCATATTATGAGTCTACCATATTATTGATCTCCCCCTTAATCTTATTTTCAGGAAAAGAGAAGGCACTTAACTCATTTTATTTCACATACTGGATGTTCTCAAGAAACCTAAGATAGAGATATATACATTTTGATTAAAGTTTAACCTGGAGAAGACCACGTGAAGCATGTCTCTTAGACCAAACGCAACAATATATTACAAGCTTGGGCTGCAGAACAAAACCCATTGTCCGGGAAAATCCACACGTAAAATAGTAAATGTCGAAGTATTCAGCAACGAACGGGTCTCTCATAAGTTGGAGGCAGAGAAGGACAATTCTCATTCATATTGGTGTATGGCTCTAGAGTGTTATAATATGGCAGTTCCATCTTATACTCCCCCAATATCTGGCAGAACGGGAGCTGATCATCACTGTTATTACACCAACTTGGCAAACGTGTCACATTGTTCTCGTATATTTTAAGCATGTAGGCATCCCTGATCTGTGAGTAGTAAAGGAAGTCATTGTAGGTAGATACTAGATAAATAAATTGTCTATATGGGAACCCAAAAGCACGGACACTCACCGTAAACTCAGTTACTTGAATAGAATTAGAGAGTGGACCAAATACTCCAGCTGCTTTATACATGGCCAGAATAAAGGCGACACATGTTGTAGACTTACCATCACTATAGACCCATTCATCTTGTTCGGGAATAGTGAGTAATTGATCAAAAGTTACACCTCGCGTTTCAGTTTCAGCTAGAATATCATGCAAGTCCAAACCCTACCAGAAAATAAAAGAGATAGAATCATCAACCTTTACGACTAAAAGGTCATATACGAATCTATAGTGGTTCTGACAAGTGTAACTACGTAGAGTTAAATAACAGAACCAAAGACAAAGCTATACTTGAAGGTTGCTTAATACAAACTTTTCACCAGCTACATTAACAAAAGTTACGGAACCTAGGAGGAAAAACCACAAGCTGCAATTTAGTCCAATTATAGTAAATATTATCATTTATGATGGGCACCGCATTCATATTTAATATGTTGCACAATGTATCCATCATAATGATAAAGTTTCTCTTTACACACTCATTTCAGGTGTGTCGTTGGTTTGAGGGCATATGCAGGCCACAGAGAACATAAATTACGATCAAGCTTCAAAGTCCTTTGGTTATCATGAATAACACTCTATTCATAGACCCAAATGCAGGAGATAATTATCAAAGGTTAAAGAGAGAAGTTTGACAAGAAAAAAGGTCACCTCTGTCCCAAGCCGCATATTAAGAGCTTCATTCCACATGTTTGCAGCATATGCTGGCTGCATTCTGGTCCACATAGACATGACAGAAATGACCTGCAAACAGTGCAGTTGTCAGTAAAAAGTCCGCATCCTTATTTGAATTTGAGAAATACAATGAAACCCTGCAAGTTTTTGTACACCTTGGATCTTAATAATTGTACAAACAAAGAGGAACTAATACACACACGCAAGAAAAAGAGGGAGCAAGAGGGACACCAAATGAACAAATATTTCATCTATAATCCATACAAAAGAATCTTAATGCAAGTGAAAATGCACATCCAAAGCCAACATGGCTGAAACCAAACTGAAGCTTTTGGAATAAAGGCACACAGTAGATAATCATGGACAGCATAAAGAATAAGATGTCAGATGCTAATGCAAGTGATAGAGCACAGAAAATTTCATTCCCCATAGGGTGTGCAGATGTACCAAGTGAGCATCTAGAGGCGGGGGATAATTATCAGCGACAGTGTCGATCCAACTAAAGATCATGTTGTGATAACCATATGGCTTGCCTGCCATCTGCCGAGCGTACTCCCAGGCTGCAGTAGTATTAAACCTAGCACGTACTTCTGGATGTAAGGGCAGCAAAGCTATCTGTGGATTAGAACTATCCTTGAGTGCTAATTCCCACCATTCATCCCAAGGAATTACCGCAATGATTTCTTCACCCTGTAGAAGCAGCAAGGAAACAAGTTAACATCCAAACACCAATCTGCATGCGTATGCAACGGCTTCAAAGCAGAATAAGATTCTAAAACAAATCCTCGTAAACACCCTCAGAGTGACGGAGCCCAAGGTCAAGCTAAAAACCCATATAAAGAGAAATTTAAAATATGATATATTATCAAATTCTGTCACCTATAACCAAAAATAAAACCATTCTGAACTGCTCAATCAGAAAACTTTATACACAAGATGGTAAATAATTTTCGAGGCATGCTTAACCTGGAAAAATTTGCAAAGTAACAGGTCCATCAGATTTATGAAATTACCAGTACATTGAAAATATTCCTTTCTTCAAATATAATATTAGAAATATAGATCGGACATCATATACATGTCTTTCTGGTTCATTTACAGTCAAAATGGTAAGATTTGAGAGCTAAACTCCATGATAATTCGTGACACGGTCATCTTCGAAGGAACAAGTGAACATCACTCAACATGTTGGCTAACTAAAAATTGAGAAAATGCTTTTGACGAGTAACCATTTATACTTTGTTTTTCCTTCAAGTTGTAATGTTGTAGGAGGTTCAAGAAAAATTTTCTATATAGAGCTTAAGAGGGTAAGAGATGCAATTACCTTTGTTAAGATATTATAAAATGCATGCCAGTAGATAAGAATAGGAGCCAAGCATGTAATAATCTAGATACAAAGTGGTATATAGACTATAAACCACAAACCACATACCTTTTCATTCTCATGTCCAGATTCACCAACCCAAAGATTACCCGATTCATCCTTCAAGCATACAGCTGTATGTCCGGCAAATGCACCAGTGACCCACTTCTCCAGTGTCTCGAATCCACCCCAACGTCCACGGATCTTTGAGACAGCTAAAAAATCACCAGAATGCACATCTTCTGGGTTGATGGTAGCACGCCATGGTGCACGACGTTTTTCAAATGAAGCACCCATGTGTTTCTTCAGAAAAGCTAGATTAGCACTCTGACCCCAACCAGTATTGGAGAACAAAGGCAAGACATCAACCAAGGAAAGGAATGTCCCAAGCATTCCTGATGGCATAAGAAAAACTGAGACACCATGCTGCTTTACCTGCTCAGGGTGCTCCATATGTCAACTTTTACTTCTTAAAGTCATCACCTATTATACAAAAAACTACAACAACCCATGCTTACATATTCTAATTCCGCGGGTTCCTCCCATGATTCAATTCTCAACGTATGGTCTCGAGCTGAAAAATAATAGTCCCAAGTGACCCTATAGGGAGTGGCAAATACATATAAATCCATACACGTCCAGCTGTGGGCTGCTGCAGTCTGAAAGGAGATGTAGTAGACTGCTTAAAAGGTGGCAGCATAAAAATCTAGAGATCCATGTGAAAGAAAAGTAAGGAGAACTCTTTTGATGGATAAAAATCATCTTCTGATGAATAAAATATTAAGTTCAAGCAAACATAACCACATGTGCAACTTATCAGGACGAAACTAACAGTTCCAACAGATACGCCAGTACTAAATTCTCCACTTAATAACAGACACAAGAGAACAAAATTCTGCATTGAACAAATAAGTTCTTCCAATGCTCTTCAAACTGGTGCATGAATGGTTAAAAAGCAAATGCATCAACCATCTAGAAGTCAGAAATTTATTGGGCCGAAAATGCTTTCACTGTTCTAATAACAACCATCTCACGCAGAAAATAGCGATATCAACATAAAGATAAAGGTTATTATTTTCTATGCTCTACAGATGACAGTTTCCGCATCTGTCATTTAACTTGATTAATCAGTGACCTCAAACAGGTATCCTTCACATGTCTTTACATCTAGCCAGTAGGAATCAAGGGTTACCATAGATATTGCACAAAAAAAAACAACAAACACAACCTGAAAACACCTTTTTGGGAAAAAAATTTATTTCAATTAAAAAACGAATAAATTGCTAATTGTTTTTTCAGGCTTTTCTCTTTTCTGTTTTTTCATCTTTATTATCATTGTTCCATCCTCCAGATAAAGCATTCAACAAATAACTCATCACACATTGAGTCCTCTTGTCCATTATCAGTCAGTCAGTTAACTCAGACCATTACTAATTCCACTAACCTATTACCAAATTAGATGTATTTCCATTTAGTTACTACAAATTGCTCCTAGATATTCACAAAAGCCAAAAACCCAACTAACAATTCAGAAAGACAGAGAAATCTCCACCCACAGCTACACATACGATGAAAAACACAAAAAACATATATACAACCATAGAATCAAGATCACAGACCGAAACATGAAGGATGCCACCCCCGATTCCCCTATCACCCGCAGCAGTAAACTCGATATTCGCCTCGTTATCCAAAAAGCACGCCCCTTTCCACTTAATCGTCCCATTATTGGGCGCCAGTGATCCAATATACTGCGGCAGCAAATCAACGGCGCTATGAATATTGTTCATCACAGGCCACGATACCTGACGTGGCAACACCGGAAGCACGTCCTTCACTCTAAACGGCACTTTCAACGCATCCCCATATCCAAATCCAAACCCTAACCCCAACCCCAGATAAATTACGAGTCTCAGCAACCTCAACTTCCTTTCCTGAGTAGATAACATTGTTTCTGATGATCGGATAGAAGAAATTCAACCCGAATTTGAGGGATTGCCCCTTCGATTTCAGCTACAATGAGATTAAGGGAAGGGTGTCATTTGATGGAAGTTGTGATTAGAAACTTTTTCCCGTAATTGTATGGAGAAATTGATAGGTTTGAACTTTTACGTTGAAGTGTAGGTGCCCAATTTGATAAGGCGGCCTGGATTGTGAAGGACGAAAATGCAGATTGACGTTTACATGAGGGTGAAAAAGAGAGTGAAGAAGAACGATGGTGAATGTGAAAAGGTTTAACCCCATGAATTTTACTGAGGTGAAGTGAGTAAATGTGAGTGGTCAAAAATGTAACTAAGGAATTCCACTCCAAGAAATATCACTTAATTCAGTTCGCAAATATAAGAAACCAATAATGTCTTAGCCTTAAGATTGAAATCCCGTAAATGAATTTGAGATTATGCGTTTGAATATTTATGTAATTAATTTTTGGTAATCTCAATTTATTGTAAAATAATTTTATTGGCCGAATCGAAATATATTTCAATTTATTAATATTAAATTATATTTTTTATTAAAATAAAAATGATAAAACCACATAACTATAAAGTTATGGATTGAAATTTCACTGAGCATCTAACTAATAATTCTATGATCTATAATAAAAACATGTATTTATAATAATTATTTGGTATAATAGTGAGATTCCTATAGTCAAGTCTAAGGAATGAGATGATGGGAAAAGGGAGAGTCTACACTCTCTTTCCTTGTAGTTTAGTACAATTACACCTAGACTTTCTTTAATTTGAAAAATTATATTTAGTATTCTTGAAATTTGCTTATGTTTAATAAATAAGTTGATCCGTTAGTCAAAATACATTAAATTTGCTGATACTATAAAAAAAAAAAGGGCAAAAAATCTATATTCAGCCCCAATTGACTTATTATTGATTTATTGCATGTTACGTAAGTCTTTTTATAACCAAATTTCACTCATACGTCTTCACGCATTAATACATATAGGGAAGTATATCTTCACGGTTATCAGGGATAGTTTAAACAAAAAAAAAATTATTTAACTTGCAATAGGTCACTAATAAATCAATTGAGGATAAGTATCAATTTTCTATTCAATTTTTTTTATTAATATCAACAAATTTTATGAATTTGACTAACGGCAAAATTTTTTGTTATTCAGAAATATTAAATATAATTTTTCAAACTACAAAGAATTTAGATGTAATTACACCATATCTTATAAAAAAGAGAGTGTAATTATCCCTAATTATTTTTATTTTAATGGTAAAACTTTCGGGTTTGACGTAAGAGGCAATGCTTTCAGATAAGAAACTGTTGCTTTCTGCAGTGGTCGAAAATTAGATGAGTAAGCATATGAATCAGAGGCGCCGATTTGTCTCCACTTTAAGATATCCCCATCTCCTCAAAATAATATCTTCCAAAATAAATCAAAGCGACAAAGGTACCCGAGTACTTCACTACCTCTTAGTTTTCAACAAATATCATTACCACAGCCGAATAAGCGGAGACATCAAGACAGTTCTGGAATCAAAGTCCAAGTATAAAAATTTCATTTCATTATTAGTCTAATTTCGTCATAATTCCTTCGGGGCATAGGAAATTATACAGGACTTCGAGATTACAACCCAACGACAGATGCATACGTGGTCATTCCTGGCAACTCAAGAGCCATATCGTCTTGATTAGACATATAGTTGCATGAGAGGAGAGATCTGGTGCAAAATTTCATAGGCCGAAGAGAAAGCAATTAGAATAGCAAGGGAGAAAGAGAGCACTTTCTTCGACACGACTAGGTTGCCTGAACGGATTCATCTGTATCTGCAAAAGTTGTAACACATTTCCAATTTATATTAAAGTTAATGACTGCAGCAGTTCAGCTAAAAATAGAGAGAGGCGCACTTGAATTTTGGGAGCAGTGCCCGTTGCAGAACTTATGCAACAAACTGCAAGATAAGAAGCTTCCTCGCAATAATCAGAAAAAAAGGCTGGAACTTTGATCTCCTTTATTAGTTCCTATGAGAAATTAGATTTCAGAACTTAGATGTGTCTTTATACATAGAGAGATTTTCCACTAGATACCCTTTGGGTTCAGAAACTTACCAGAGTTGGTAACCAGCTCGTGTAGGCAGCAATACCTGCATTCAGGGCTAAGATTATATGAGGAAAAGAATCCTGCAGATCAAAAAAGATATCCCATGAGAAATGGGTAAAATCATGAATGCGTGGTCAGTTATCTCAAAGCTTGGAACAACCTTTACTAATTCTCCGTAACAGTCGTGGTAACAACCAGCATGAAGCTGTAATGTGACTGCACAGGGAGCAGAAGTTGTTCGGATTTCTGTATGATTACCTACAGAATCTTTACAGCGACAATCCATCTGACTACACCGAGCATAGGACAGATCGATTTGTTCACCATCCCTGGGATACAGATGATGCAATCATTCAAATTATACATAATGAGTAAGCCAAATGTGCAGAAAAGGTCCAAAGAAACTTGTATTTCAAAACTTGATACAAGTAAAATCAAGCATCACCAAGAATTTTGATGGTCGTGCCATGCTGATAGGATAACAAAAGACAATTTGATCAAAGGAAAAAGATGCATAGGTCGAGGATAATATTTAAATGTTCCAAGAATTGAACATGTATCAAGATCATAAAAATATCTATTATTCCGATAATTGATGCAATGAAATCAGTAGTAGCAATAATCTTGTAAAAAGGTGTTATTAGTATCAGTCTTCCCATGTTTCCCCTGGAAACATTTGGGGTTCCAATTTATCGTTCATGACAGGCACGTAAAACCAAACCAATAAGATGACCGCAGAGACTAGAAGCACAATCACTCTCCAGGGCAATAATATCCATGTAACCTCCGACACTGTATAGACATTAAACACTTATAAAATGCAGTGCCATGCTAGCAAAAGATGTTCGTTACATTTCTGTTTATAGGACAGGCCATGGTGCTTTAGGAGTTAAGCTCATCGTACATTTGACTTTAGTTGTCAACACGAATTCATGATTCAAAGTGGGTTAAACTCTGGTATGGAGTTACATTGAAGGAAAACAGAATAGAATGATGGTTAAAGTATGATTTTCAACAACGAACCTGTCTTGACTTCATTTCTAATTTTATCAGTTTGGCCGGAAAAAAAAAAATGGATGATACATGATAAAGTCAATTTCTGGTTTTACAGTGATACTCTTTGGACAAATTTTGTATCATGTACAAATAGTCGATTTTACCATATTCCATATTTATCCTCCTTGTCATAGCCAGTAGTTTCTTAACAGCTATTATTTTTGTAATTTTGGATATCGTAACTGAAATATAAACAAACTTGCATGAGAAGCTACAGAAAAGTAAACCAGTACCAATTGAAAAAGACAAAAGAAGATCACATTCCTGCATTCAGGATATAGGTCTCTGTTTTGGTTGAATTTCAAAGTAGAGAAGTTTAAACATGACCTGTAATCAATGTGAAAGCAAAAAGAATTATAAAACGTACTGTAAACATTACCTGTGGTGTGGAACTGCAGGTCCCACAAGGTCAATGTGCATCCGTACCCCGGGAAAAAGTGCTTGCAGTTCTCCAAAGACTGGCAGCTGAAGAAGCTCCTTTTCTGGTCCTTCAAGAATTTAATTCATGAAGCAACGCTTAAATTATAACAAGCAAATTTAGTCAAGGATAACCCTAAGCAAATTATACATCAGAGAAGAAACAGCTAACTTATGCAAGAGAGACAATGAAACTGCAAAGCCAACACATGTCATGTGTATTGTGTCATGTATATTGTGTCCCAGAAAGAACCAAAACAAACAACAAAAGATTTCCATAAGCTCTCACCATCAATTTGTTACAGAAAAAAAAAAAAAAGAAAGAAATATATATATATATATATATAAGAATGTGGCATTCAACTGACATATATTATTAAGCAAAAAGGAAGAAACAATTTAGAACAAGAAAATGTATTAATAAAAGCTAAAACAACATAGCCAAGTCTAGAGTATGTAGATAGGCTTAAATTGTTTTCCTTAGTTCACTCAGCATATCATCTCTATGGCATATGGTGAAGGAACCAATTTGTTGCGTCAATTGCACAATTGAATCAGAAGATCTATTGAGCACAAATTTCACTTCAGAACCGCAACTACGTTAAACTTTGGAGAAGATAAGATACCTAGGTAATGTATTCGCAGTTCATTACTGATTTGTGGAAGCAAGCATTGATGAATTGCAAGCTGAATAGCCTGATATACAGTGAGTGGCTGGAACAAGAATAGTCACTTAATTCGGAGCCCAGAATCACTTCTACAAGTAACATTAATACTCATAATTCAGAGGGATACACAAACAGGGTGTGTGGGTGTGAGTGGGTGAGTATTGTACAAGTTTAGAATATGAAAATACATTGACATTTATATAAAACCATCACAGGCAGAGACATATTTGCATACTTACAGATACAACATACCCAATGAAGAAGTAAAGCTGCAGGAGAATAAAGAGGGATGCACCTCCATTCACAGTAGTCCTTCCAAGTAGTTAGACGTTTGGGTATTGGAGAGGAAGGTCCTAAATCATTAATGCACATCCAGCACTTATAAGAATTATACATCAAGCAGAGCAAAACCTTTTTTAAGGAAACACCCATACCTGTACAAGGACATAACTCACTCGGAAGATTCCAACCATCTGCCAACCTATGAATCATATAGTCAAGATAGCAACATTAGTTGACCTTCTATTTCCAATTAACCCAGCAACCTATAAATGTAACCTGTTTGCATGTTATCAAAGCTCAATATTTCGACCAGAAACGCAATACTACTACATATATCATACAACACTTGGAGAAAGTGGAGCACCTTAAATTATCAAAACTTGTAGTTGAGATTCCACAGCTACACTCACACTTCCACATTCCTAGACAGTGAATCCCGTGCCTTGTTAAAAAGGAACACCTTGTCCCCTACGATCAACACTAATTAAAACCTAATAATCACGTAAAATTGATCGACCAAAATTAAGCAGCTAAAACCCAAACACATCACCGAACAACAAAAACCTGAATTTGAGTAGCTTCTCGAGTAAAAGTGAAAGGGAAATCATTCAAAACATCAGCACGCTTCATTTGCTGTTCTAACCTCTTACACTCGCTCCTATGCACACTCCAGTGCGAAACCTTTAATCGCGGAGCAAAAGAATAAGCAAAGCCTAAAAACATACCCCATAACAAAGAGATTTTTCACACAAATTAACAGAAACGATAAAAAGGACAAAGACCTGGTGAGAGAGGGAGCAGTAGGCGACAGCTCGGCAGCGGTGGCAGCCTCTGGTGGGTGGACCGCCGGCGCATGGGGTTCGGCTTCCCTTTCCGGCGCACTCCATCTTCTCATTAAGAAATAATAAATGCTTCTCTGCGCTTTTAAGTGTTCGGACAGAATCGCGACTGCATAATATTGCGTCTTCTCACTATTAAGCGACTTTAGTGCGTATATACACAATTTGTACACCCTTCTATTTTTCTCTCTCTTTTTTTTTTTTTTTTTTTTTGTCTTGGTTGGGGGGAGTTTACATATTTGTTTCACTAGTATGAAATTTTCACAAAAATTAAACATAATTTTTTTATGAACAAGTGGATCATTTTTTATAATTTTTTATATCCACCCCGTTTAACTTTTTTACAAAAAATTTATTTTTCTTAGAAAAAATACAGTAAGAGCAAAGTTGACAATTTCACAACTCCATCCAAGAATTACATAAGGTATTTGTTATTTTTCAAATAATAAGGAAGTATTCGTAACTATATCAAATATCAGGGGAGGTTGTTGTTTACCCTATATATATATGGATAATAGAGTAAATCAAAATAATTTTTTTTTGACCTTGTACTTTTATTTTTTTTCATAATTTTGAATCGAAACAAAATTGAACTTCGGAGGAATTTTATATATATCTGTTTTATTTTACCTCCATGCCTTCCCCCTAATCAACACCAAATTATATCTTATACTTTTACTTTTCTTATATTCTCACCTTTCACCCCAACCAAATACGCTCTTAATTACAACACAATAAAATTGATAAAGTATAAAGAAAATTGTTAAAAGAAAGGCAAAAAAAAAAAATAGTTGTGTGTAGAGGGAAAAATAAAAAGTAAAGCTAAACCACAGAGGGCTCTCACGAAATTTGACATAATTATAAATATTTCTCGTTGCTTGAAAATTTAAAAATACTCTCTTCAGTTTGAAGAAATTATATAAGGATTAATTGCATTTTACATCCAAACCATGTCCATTTCACACTGTAGTATTTAAACTTTCTTTTGTGTCAACTTATCATATTAACTTTATAAAATTTCTGCACTTTGCTATATGTAATTGTTTTTCAACCAAGTTTTTTTGTCAAAAAAACATCTTTGCAGTACACATATAATATTTAAGAGTCATGTGATGTAATATTTTTTTACATATGCACATCATGTGACGTTTTTCCAACAGAAAAAAAATCATATATGACAAATTATAAATTTTGTAGAGTTGAAATGGTAAGTTAATGCAAAAAAAAAAATCTCGATGACAAAGTGCAAAAATAGGTATAGTTTATATGGCAAAATATAATTTACTTATTATATAATTATTGGATGTAAGTTTAGAATTATCAACTCCACTCTCACTGTATTTTTTTTAGAAAAACAAAAAAATCATAAAGGTTTTGTGGACAAAAAAATTAAAAGATTATAAAAAATATCTACTTAATTTCTAAAAAATTAAAAATAAATAAAATTATAATTCAAAGTTCGAAAAATTATTTTTATAATTTATCATAAAAAATAAATAAATAAACTAAAAAAATTAATGAATTTCACTTATATTAGACGATCATTAAAATTAAAAATATTTATAATTTTTAAAAATAATAAAATATTTATAATTATACCAAATTTTATAAAAATTCACTGTAACTTATAAATATAAAATAAAATAAAGAATGAGTTAAAGAAATTGGGTTGGTAGGAAAGAGAGGAGATGAGAAATTGATGCAAATATGAGGAGAAATTGAGATGAGAGGAAAAGTCCAAAGCTAAAAGAAAGGGGGAGGGGGGTATATGTTGGTAGGGCCCATCAAAAGATTTCCTTTGGGGAGCCCCAGATCTTCTCCTCTTTCTCTATCTCTTTCTTGTCTTTTCCAATTAAGATATTCTCTCTTTCTCAACTAATATTTCTTTTTCATTTTTATTAGTTTTAAAATGCAAACTGTTAATTAGTTTTTCCAATTTGGGGATTGTTTGTTTGTTTATTTTTTTAATATAAAATATCATGTTTTTGACTTTTTCTTTTTTTGGAATTTTTAAAACATTTAAAATGTACTTCATCTTTTATTTTATTTTGAAATGTTTTTGTTTATCTTTCGTTTGTTGATCTGTTTTAAATAAATCGTTCTAACACAAAAAGTCACGCAGTCGACTTTTTATAAAGCTTTTGTGATCATATATGCAATTTCACAACCCTATATCGTCTATAAATAAAGAGACGGGGACAACGGACTTTCACTGAATATAAGGGTTCGTCGTTTGAGAATACCCCCTCGAAGCAAAAGGGATTATAGCGTAAGCAGACTTAGTTAGAAAATTTTCTTGAAATTAAATTTTTGTATTTTAATTCATTTATAATAAATGATATAACATTTGATAATGAATAAATCGACGACATATATTAAATGTTATCCTAAAATAAAGACTTCTTTTGTTATGTAAAATTAAATCTTTTAATTTCTTTATTATCAAATATTGATTCTTTGATTTTCTTTTCCATAATACTAAAAGTTTGAATTTTATACTCATCATACCATCATAGCAATTCATTTATATTAAGGGGGTGTTTTGCAAATAACGAAAATCGGCACTTATCAGATTAGTACTGAAAATAAGTTAAAAACAGTATTTTTTTGTTTTTGAATTGTTTAAATTATTAAGTTGATTTAAATCAAAAGATATAAATAGCTTCTATAAACTTCCGTAACTTATTGGTAAAATTAAAATATTAAATTATTTTTCTAAACAGTCCATCTTCAAGTTTTTCTTCAGTTTTAATTTTTATTTTCAAACACTTTCAATTTTTACTACTGCTTAACTTACAACTTTCTCTATAACTCAACGAGTGTTTTGCAATAGCTTTTGGTTTTGTGGTAAGAATAAGTTACAGAAAAATATTATAAGTTAAGCAGTAGCAAAAATTAAGAGTATCTGACAATAAAAGTTACGAACTCATAGTAATTAGGGAAAAAAAACATAATATTTAAAATTTTACTAATAAATATAAAAATAAATAAATAACTATTTATAACTTTTGATTTAAATTAATTTAATTTAAGCCGTTCAAAAACAGCAACCATGAAACGTGTTTGCGTGGAAACAACAATATGTTATGGGTCTTAGAGTTGACAAAATCGCATTTGCAAAATTAAAGAAAGTGTCAAAATTAAGTATGAATTACATGAGAGAGTCAAATCAAACAATGCATTTCCATTGTTGTGCTGCACCTCAATTTTTATTATTATATTATATAACAAAATTTTAATCAACTCAACAAAGTCAAACTTAACTGTCTCCATATGATTTGATTTATTTAATTTATTTAAATCAAATTGAACCCAAATTTACCACCACCATGCTTGTCTGGTCATTAAAGTTCCAACTATTTTTTTTTACAATATATAATTTATTATATTTTTAATACAAATCAACGAATACATTTAAATAAAATAAAAAATAATAAACTAATAAAGAAGTAGATATAAATACACATTCATGGAACTCGAACTCATAAATTTTCAACCGTAATATATCAACCTCACCAATCAAACAAGATAAATACTCTCTCGATATTTGAAAAATTAAAATATCACTCGTAATCTTTTAATAATTATCTTATATAATGGGCTCCCATGAGGGGTATTTGTTAAAAATGATTGTTACTTTCAGTAAATATTTATAATTTCTTAAATAATAAAGGAGTATTTATAATTATGACAAACTCTATGTAGTCTGATATAATTTATTGAGTTTAATGCAATTTATCTTTTTGTGATATTTCAAATGAGCAAATTATCCTATATGAAAAAAATAATATTAGTTTACCCCATGTGTTTTCTAAAACGAGCAATTTACTTCTCTGTCTAAAGAAGTAAATTACTTTATTTTGAAAAACACAAGGAGGTAAATTGTTTCATTTCAAAAAATACAAGAGATTCAATTGCTATATTTTTTAAAATATAAAAAGATAAATTATTTTTTAATAAAAATATATACTTATTTATAATATCATAAGGTATTAATTGCATTTTTTTTGTATGTTTATCCATTCTAATTTGACGATTGAAGTGTGCTACACTATTAGCGCAAAGTACAAGCATTTATTACCACGAGAGATAACTCTGCTAATTCCAGCTTCATTTAATGCGCCAACGGCGTCAGTTATTGTCCGCACTTTTAATTCTGACGGCGCTATTACAAATTCACCCCTTCAAAATCCCGCGAAATACTGCAGCTTTGAAAACCTCCAAAATCTCTCTCTCTCTCTCTCTCTCTCGTGGCGGATATGAAAAAATCAGATCACCAACAAAGTGGATTTCAGAATCTCAGCCGTATGCTTTTTGTGTATTTAAAAAGTAGATTTCTTCAGATTTGATTTTGAAGACTCATTTTTTCTTTTTCTTATTACATAAATTAAGTGGAAGGAAAAGACGTGTGGTATATCATATATATTTTTGATGATGATGCAGACAGATTGACCATTATATGTGCATTTTCAACACACATTTTCTCTGCCCATCTCCTCTTTTTCCTCTGCCTTTTATACGGAGCTGTAGTGTGTGTGTGTGTGTGAGCTTTTGAGCTGAAGATTCTTGGTGAAGGAGTGTTATAGAAAGTCTTGAGGTTTTCTTCATCTGGGCTGTTGAGATTTTCTTGGAAAATGGCTAAAAATGGAGTGTTTTCTAGATTGAGGAGGTTGGAGAAGGGTGAAGGGGTGGATGATTTGTCAGCATATAGTGATACCCATCATGAGGTTCATGTTCTTGCTGTGGATGACAGTCTTGTTGATAGAAAAGTCATTGAGAGATTGCTCAAGATCACTTGTTGCAAAGGTGAGAGAAATGGGCTTTTTCTTGAATTAAATTGGGGTGTTTCTTTCATTTTTTTTTGTGTGTCTTCTGTGATTTCTGACAATTTGGGTATATATGTTGCAGTGACAGCAGTGGATAGTGGGATGAGGGCTTTGCAGTTCTTGGGATTGGATGAGGAGGAAACTTCTGTTGGTTTTGATGATGTAAGTGAGGGGAATGCTTGTTTGATTTGTGTCTGTGTTTTGATGGTTCCTTTTCCTTTTCTTGGGTGAAGTTGATTGAGATAATGGATAGTTTGATTTGATTTTCAGGGTTTAAAGGTAGATCTGATCATTACAGACTATTGCATGCCTGGAATGACTGGCTATGAATTGTTGAAAAAGATCAAGGTTGATATTGCTGATCCCCAACTTCCTCTAATTTGCCTTCGTATTTTTTTGCTTGCAAATCATTGGTAATTTAAAGACAGAATGAGCTAAAATGTTCTTGATTGCTGCTCTTTGAACAGGGTTCATCTACTTTCAGAGAAATCCCAGTTGTGATCATGTCATCCGAGAACATTTTAGCTAGGATTGACAGGTGAATCCCATTTGTCTTGACTGCCAATGCCTTTCTTCCTCTAGTTCCACGGATGTTCCTGCTTGTTCAAAGTTCAATTCGCGTAAATTCTTTGCAAGAAATATACTAAATTATATTGATTGGACTATTGCGAAGTTGTTCTGCTGAAATAACAATAATATCTCTGTTTCAATATGCTTTTGGTACTGTTTTTTGTTGTTTAATAGTGTTGCTGTTTATGATAATTTAGTTGAGGTAGGACGGTCACCGTCGGATGCTTGATTATAGTTTATTTGCAACTAGTCATCGCGAACGACTTCAGCATATGCTTGATCATAGTTTATTTGCAACTAGCCTTCGCAAACGACTACAATTAATGAATCGACAACCAACACTTATATCTAAGCCAAATTTGGAAGAATTCAACTCAATTTAGTTTGCAGCAATATTAAATCTTATCCAGGTCAAAAGATAAACAATGTCTGGTGTGAAATAGCATAGGATCCTTTTGGTAAAGTATGTGTAAAGTAGTTGGAGTAACCATAGTCCATAAATTCGTGGGAACGACTTTGCAATGACCTTCTGTTTTAGATTGTTTAATCTGTTGTTGTCCCACTTTTCTAGTTTAGGTTTAAAGGCAGAACAATTCTTTGAGTACAATATGAAGGGGAATGACAGACAAGAACATGAAAAGTTACTATATCTGGATATTCTTGTGCTCGAGACGAGCACCTGCAGTATCTGTCCGTTTCTTGAATTGATTGCCTAACGGTAGTATTTGTGTCTGATTAGTTGTTGTTGTTCAATATCAGATGTTTGGAAGAAGGAGCTGAAGATTTCATAGTAAAGCCTGTGAAATTGTCGGACGTTAAACGACTGAAGAGCTGTATGTTCGGTGAAGGTCGAATGCAGAGACAAGATGGAGGAGGTTTCAACAAGAGGAAATTACAAGACAACTCCGACTTTTCACTCTCATCCTCATCCTCACCAGACAACGCATCCTCAAGTCCATCGCCACCGTCCATTTCATCCCCATGTTCGCCAAGATCATTTTTGTCCTTGCCATCCAGACCGTGCTCCCCTCCGTCCCTAGATTCTCCCACGAGACGGTTCAAAACAAGCAACGACAAGTAAAAACCTGTCCAAGAAACACAGTTTTTGAGTCCCTTGTTCCCTTCCTATCGGACGAGCCAGTCAGCCAGCCAATCGGCCCATCGGCAAGTCCCGATTTTTTGGCCCTACAGATGGTTCTTGATCCAACCACAGCACCAAGTCCAAGTCCCACAGAGAATGTGAATACAAAGTCAAAAATTCATTAGCCTATTAATTTTTTTTTTGATCTTGTTGATACATGACTTTTTGTCATCATGATTGTGGCTGAGATATGGTAATTAAAGAAAATCTTTGATGACAGATCCATTGTGGTTGGAATTGGAGATATGCGGATTTAGATTGATTTGATTCGGATACGGGTCTTTATTTAATGTCAATTCTTGTCTGCTAAAGGGAATATTGGATTCGGATTTGAACTAGACATCCTTTGATGTGTTCCCTTTCGGGTTTTTCCTATTATTGTCCTGTGTGTTGGGTGGGGTGGGCTTAATTCTGAATACATGAATTTGATTAAATTTCAATTAATTATATAATATTTTTTTTAAAAATAATTAATTAGATAATAAATATAGAAAAATTATTATGTAATTAATTTAATTATTTATTATGTTATTATTACATGCCAAAAATATGGCTTGGTGGCAGCCAAAACACATTACATGTCATCCCACATTTTAAAAAACAAAGCATCTTTTAGTACAGTTGCTGAGCTGCCCCAACAACATCATTCACAACACCTCCTCCCATTATTAGTGGGATCGATAATATGACATTGTCTGCCCATTTTCACTGTCGCCATACACTCATTGAGTGTGGACTATATATATATATATATATATTGAAGATGATGGGGATGGAAACCAGTCAGGGTCAAAATTGTCAATTTCTCTTATTAGTAGTCCGGCACATTCGATGAGTCTAGAAAAGAAGACAACGTACCTATGTATCTGATTGTAACAATGTGTTTGTTAAAATATAAAATATTGGATAAATTATTGTTTTAAAAAAATATATATGTTAATTGTATAAGTAATAAATTATTAAAAAAAAGTAGAAGAAAGTTATGAGAAATTATTGAAAAAAGAGTGAGAAGAAAAAGAAAAATAGAAGTTGAGAAGAGAGAAAAATACGAATTAATATGGGTTTTATATACCCATTCTTCATCATTTTATTCGACATATTTATTTTCCTATTTATGTTCTAATTTAGAAGTTTTTTGTTTAAATATTTTTGCTCTATTTTTTTATTCAAACTTTTTTCTCCAACTTATTTGTTCAATTTTTTTTATTTGAAAATTTCAGTAAGTTCATTAAATTCATAATAATTATATTAATATATCATTAATCAATTTATTATTTGAATAATTGACCAAAAATAAATTATTTTCAATTAAAAGGTTATATATTTTTAAGTTTTTAAAAGAAAAATGAAATTGTAATTAAAAATAAAAAGTGAATGACAAGTGATTTTATGTATAAAGAAGAGAGAAAGAGAGAGAGAAGTGTTTCATAAGGGTAATATAGAAAATCACTCATCGGACTCGGAAGGACTAATTCGAAGTGAGTTGAAAAGATATGAATTATTTTGAGGTTAAAATTAAAAATAAGGGACTAAAATGAAATTTACCTGATTTTTGTCCTTGAGGAAATAGGATAAATAGTTGACCCGGAAATAGAATAATAATTAAGGGTAATAGAGAAATTTCACTTATAAGAAAGGTTGAGAATGGAGATCCAAAATTACAAATATGGGTCCTCATTGGGCAAACTCTAATCATATAGAGAAAGTGGAGAAATGGATCAAATAGTAATTTTATTGTTATTACCTTCTTACCAATAATGAAACCGGCAACATGTACAAATATACCCTCCAGGAATTGGGAAAATGTCAAGATATGTTGTGTTGATATCCTCATTCTTGGAGCTCAATAACTAGATTGTGGCAAATTCTATATATGTGCGGAATTCTTTAAAATTATTTAAAATAAAATATTTTTTTATTATTTTTTAGTAAGGTTGATATATAAGAATAAAATACATTTTGCCCCCTTAACTATTATTAATGTAATATTTATCACCTTAAACTAACAAATATAACACTTACCCCCTACAATTTTTTAACAGTATTTTTCTTATATTATATATATATTTAGTTCAAAGAATTTTTTTTAAGAAATTTGCATTTTAAGTTTAATAAAAAAACATTTAATTGAAAAAAGTATCTTTTGATTATAATATAATTAGTGAGCTAAACAGTTGAAAATTTATTATACTTTACAAACTCAAGGGAGTAAGTATTACATTTATTAATTTAGGACGGTAAATGTTATATTACGAATAATTCAGGGGAGCAAAGTATATTTTACCTTATATATAATAACAAATTTTTGATAAAAAAAAGATAACGATAAACATATTCAGAGAGAAAAATGTCATAATTTCTTTTTTATGAAAAAAAAGAGCACCAAAAGATATTTATGCAGACCAAAAACAAATGGGACACCAAATATAGTGATATGGGATTGATGACGAGGTTGTTCTATCAAGATTGTTGTTCTCAAGTATCTTTTCAATTTGCATTGGTGATCCCCAAAACCAGTAGTAAAAGATTAAGATCGGAAGAACATTGATGGGCTCCACTTATTACCTTATGTTACTAAGGTCAGATAGTTTGGTCCGATAATATTCGGTATTGCAACAAAAACACTCAATTGAACAAGTCTAGCAATGGAGCAGCGAGGCACTTATCGCTTTTGATTTATTTGGACTTGTCATATCAATATGATGTGAATAGTTGTACATTGTAGATTGAGGACCAGATTGGACGGTTTAGACAAGCAATGATATGATCGAATTGAGTCCATTTTATAAAAAAGTGCATATATCCTTAAAAGTATTTGATAATTTATATCATTCTTGAGAGGGGGGGGGGGGGGAGGGTATGGGCTCCGATCTAATTTTTGAAATTGATTGAATACAAAATTAAAGAAGAATGGTATGAGATGTGCATGTTGTGGAGTGGTTGACCAATTCTTCATTTTTACTTTTATTTTTTCATGATAAGTGATTATATACACATATATATATAGTTTCAATTAAATATTTTTTGTTAGTTAACTAATTGTGATAATATTATATTACAAAGATATATTGGGCCGAGGAGTAAAAATCAATAAAAAATAATTAGTATGATTTGACCTATACTTATGTAACTCCATCCATGGAATTTTTTATTTAAATTTGGCCCATCTCAAATAGGCCCATTTTGGCCCCATTCCAATCTCACTGAATAATAATAATAATAATAATAATGAAAAAAATTAAATATTACTTATAATCTCTACTTAATTTAATTATTCATATATATTAATTACAAACCTCATCATTTGGCCGGCAACTTAACTTATAATTTGAATTTGAAATTAAATCTATTTACCAATAGTGCACAACTTGCAAATTCAACTGAAATTAGTAATAAATTAAACTCAAACTCAACTTTTTTAAATATATGAAAATAAAATTAACATTTTTAGTTTGTTTTTCTACCCCAAAATATAAACTTGGATTGTGAAAGTTGATGATAGGTAAAATGATGATTCCCAGTAAGTTTTAGGACAGTTATAAACCTCTGTATTCGATAAATTCACATAAAATAAGATAAATACTTATATTTTTTAATAAATTCAATTCTATCGACTCAAACTTGTTAATAGAACCTCGTCTTTAACTGACAACATAGGTAATAACTTCACCTTCAATATATCATCATACCATCCATGTCAATAAATGGACGCTCTCATATATAATAAATAAAAAGATAAATTATAACCATTTTTCCTGAAATTTGACATAATTATAAATACTTTTTTATTGTTTGAACAATTACAAATACTCTGATTTTAACATCCGTCTCACTACGAACCTATTTCGTTAGGTTGCCATCCAATTTTAATGGTGAACTGACCAGAATGCCCTTTTGGATTATAAATTATAATTTTCTAAATATTTTTATAAATTAATATTCCCTCTAGATTATTTATTTTATCTATCCTTAATTTTTTTTTATATTTTTTCAAATACTTTTTTTTATTTTTTAAAAAAATTCAAATAGGGTAAAATAGTAATGTTCACTTCACCACTAGGAACTACACAATTACTTTTAATTTGAGGGGAGTATTTGTAATTTTTTAAATAACGAGGGTATTCATAATTATGCCAAATTTTAGGAAAATAGTTGTAATTTACCCTAAATAAAACACCCTATATTTATAGATTTGTATATTTTTTGTTCTTATCCATTGCAGTAAATGAATTCACGGGAAGAATTAAATAGCAACCGTCATGTCCTCATCAATTTGGATCTTTTATTGTTATTATATTGCATTTAATACATAATTATCAGGTAATAAAACTTTTTCTTGAAATTTATGTACTATGATATTATATGTCAACGTAAGTTGCAATGAGTTCCTTTGAGATTTTATTTGAAAAATTATAAATATTTTTATAAAATTATAAATATCGTAACAAATACCTTTTTAGAACAACTCATTGCAGGAGGTATATATTAGGATATTTGTAATTTCAAGGGGGTATTTGTAATTTTTCAAACAATGAAAAGGTATTTATAATCAAGACAAATATAAAGAAAACCCCTTGTAATTTACAAATAGAAAATCCAAATCGATCAGGACATGGATGTTCCTATTTAAAATTTGACTTAACATTACATTCAAACTCTGCACTCGTGAAAAAAAAAAAAAAAAAAAATCCTTTGTCAGGGTAAAGTTGTAATTTCCAATACTTTTTATTATAAATAATTGATATGTGACCTTTATTGTTATTTTTCACTCAAAACAATTTAGTAGAAATCGATTTTGAGCAACGCGAGTTTTTTAAATCTCATATCTTATGATTATCTTTCTTTTCATAATCTTTGCACAAGTTCATAATTTGACGAAAAAGGGGTGCTTGCAAGCATTTAAAATAAGCGCTTCTCAACTTATTATAAAAAAATAAGCGTCTTTTCTTTACCGTTTTTGTTTTTAAATTATTTAACTTAAGTTGATTTAAGTCAAAAGTTTAAGCAACCCTCGACCAACTGCTACAATTCATTAATAAAACCATAAATATTAAATTATTTTTTCAAACAGCATTTTTCAGTTTTAACTTTTATTTTCAAACACACTCAACTCTTACTATTGCCTAACTTACAGCTTTCTTTACAACTTACTCGAGTTAAATGCAATTTACCCCCTACAAAAATAGAAAAATTCAAAAAAAATCCCTACAAAAAAGAAAATACAACCATAACACAAAAAACCCGTCTAGATAAGGAGGCAAATTGCATCATTTTTCGAATACCAAGAAGATTTTTCATGAATTCTTTTTTTATAATGATTTTCTTTTTTCAACTTTTCAAATTTCACCAAAGATAAATTGAGTTTGATGAATGAGAATTATTTATGTACAGCATTGAATGGCGCCAACCAAAGTTATGAAAACTATAAATTGTCAACAACCCATCCCAAAGTTTGAATTTGAAGTCATAATAACAAATTAAATGTGGCCCAGAAGAAGAAGAAAAGCAAAAAGTCAGAGAAATCAGGAAAAGCACTTTTGCAATTTTATAACATATTCCAATTCCAAATTCAGATCTGTGTTAGTTTGGTTGACTTCACATACACACACACACACACACACACTTCTCTAACCTCAAACCATCCAAAATGTCAATTCCGTTCATCATCATCGTGCAATTTGTAATAGTGCAAATTGCCTAAATTAACCTTTCCATTTCCTCCAACCACTTCATTGTTTTCAATTGTATTCGCATTGTGCTAGTCTGGTTGGAGGTTGCTGAAATGTCCAACTCTTATTAGTATGCTGAATTATTTGGATTCTGAATTACAAGAACGACCTGACAACAAATACGCTAACAAATAGGCTGAAATATGTACACTATGTTTGTTTTCATTTTTGAGTTATTTTCAGGGCGAGTCAGAACATACTCAATGTTTGTCATCATTTAAAATTACTTTATTTAGGTGTTTTAAATTGTTTTAACATAAATACCTACATATATATATACACACATACATATACATAAATATATATAAAAAAGACATGATTTGACAATAAATAGTAATTTTTGTCTCTCAAAATACAATACTCAACATACAATACTTATTCAAAATTATCTCCATAAACAAATCAAACATACATACTATCTCCAACATACACACATATATCTTTATTTTTCCCTTTCTATCTCCATAAAACACAACAAAATACTGAGAAAACAAATCCAAACATTATGGTACATTTCTTCCGTACTTCTCTCTATTTTTTAAATTTTTTTTGTGTAAAAATTCCTTGTTTCTCTCTAAAAATTGTTCTGGAACTATTTTCTTGGATTCTTGACCATTTGTATTTTTTTAGAGGGTGGGGGGCAAGTATTTAGGTGAACCACCTCCATCTTTTTGCATGAGAACAATTCTTACTTTTTCCACTCAATTCCAATTATCATCACAAGACAATCTTGTCCAAATTCTTTAATTAGACCATTTTACCCATCCCCATTATTATTTTTTTTTTTTTTTGCCAATCCTATTATACCTATCACGTGAATGATCATTTTATTTCTCATTTTAAATTGAACATCAATTACATAGCAAGTGTAGTACAATCAACAATTGACTAAATTTAATATGATCGAGCCTGATCTAAATTAAAATTTCCCAAATTTTGCCCTTTAAATTAATTAATAATAATCTTGATTGTGCTCTTTTCTTTTCTTTCTTTTGAAATGGTAATTACATGATTATATCTATATTTCAATAAATTGAGCAACACTGATATATCAGTTCAATCAATACATTAGTATCACTATGATCATTTGAGCAAATTACAATAAATTTGCAAAGTGAAGACAAATAAATACTCACACGTTCGATGGAACTAGAATTTGTTCATAAAATCTCAACCTTAATCACTAGTCTAAGACATCGTGAGCAGCTTGCGATATTTTTAAGAAGTCCATCTCAATGCATCTTGGCAATGTAGAACCATACAAAAGACTTGGACTATTTCTTGTGGACTACAAATGACTCTTTCTTCCATGGCTCATGACCTAAAATCGCAGAATTGTGTCTTTATTTGATGGAGTCTTCCTTCTGACTTTCTCCCCTTATTCCGTGTAAGACATCGCTGTCGTGTTCTTAATCCTCCCTTAATAATATAATAATCCTATGTTTAATTCTTAAACAAAAAGATTACTCGGTAAGATCACACTAATTCAACAAATTCCGCCATTGGAAGTTTAACTGAAGATTAAATCATGAAGAGGGATGGAGGAACATTTCCACATCCCTTAATCACCGAGTATTAACGATAATTTAATTAGTAAAATACACGTTCAACATATATATCTTGATCATACGTACAGTGCACAAAATATTGAATGTAGTAGTCAGAGGGTCTGAATTAACTCCAATATTAACCCTGATTCTCGTCATTTTTCTTCGTCAGGGCTTTGTAAGAAAAACTCGATACAAGGGCATTTTAGTCATTTCGGCCCAAGAAGCCCGGGAAGGCTTAAATATACCCAAAACAACAGCCAACTGCTCTCCTTTGACACTTTCAGCAACCAAACCAAACCAAACCAAGAAAAGAAAAGCAGTATTCCTCAAAGCAAAATCATTAAGCAATGATCAAAACAAATCAGAAAAGAAGTGGTTCAACTTCAGAAACTCTTCAATTCTTTACAAGCTGCTGGTGATCATGGCTGCACATTTCCACCCACCCACAATTCTCTGTCTCTTCATTCTCCTCTTCATTTCTGATATTCCTCAATTTTTTTCTCAATCAACTTCTCCACAAAACATCCAGACTTACTATCCATTTTCTCCACCGCCACCTACTCCGGTAAATGATCAGCCTAACATCCCTCCACCAACCACCTCAATCCCACCACCACAACCGCAACGTAGATCATCAACAAGGTCGGCGGTGGGGAAGGCCATCGGTGTGACAGCTGCTAGCACTCTGGTCTTATCCGGGCTTCTCTTCTTTTTCCTGCTAAGGTACTCGAGACGGAAGAGGGAGAACGGTAGCACTGCTGCTGCTGCTGCTCATGGAGGGACTAACGCCGTGGCGCCCCAAAATGGTGATTTTATGCGGTTCAACGGTAACGTTAAGGGAGTGATTGTTGATGAGGATGGCTTGGATGTGCTGTACTGGAGGAAGTTACAAGAGGGAGAAAACAGGAGTAGTTTCAAGAAACAGTATTATAAGAACTTGAGTGATGAGCAAGAAGAGGAAGAGAAGAGAACGGTTAGTGACAGAGAGAGGAGGTATAGGACACCAGTACAAGAAGCTCCTTTGCTTAGGGGAAAGTCTTCAACTTCTCAAAGTCCTATTTGGGGAGACAATGAAGAGCAGATATTCAAGAAAACACCTTCAGTTTCAACTCAGATGGCTGTTAGAGTTGAGGGAAAACAATATTCATCAGTTCAACTTGTCAAAAATGCAACTTTACCTCCACCACCAGGAGCATCACCACAATCTCTGTCATCATTGCCACTGGTGCCACCGCAGATACCGCTGGCTGTTGGGGCGGTTCCGAAAGGGAAAGTGGCGGCACCACCTCCTCCACCACCTATTCCATCAAACAAAGGTCCTGCTCCACCACCACCACCGCCACCTAGTTCTGGTTCCGCAGCTTCGTCATTGAAACCACCACCTGTGCCTAAGGGAGAGCCTAGCAAGCGCTCGTCTTCACTTGGAGAAGACACATCGAGCAATGGGAATGGACAGGTGAAACTCAAGCCGTTGCATTGGGATAAGGTGAATCCAAATGTAGAGCATTCCATGGTGTGGGACAAAATTGATAAGGGCTCTTTCAAGTAATGACCCTCAACTACTATACTCTGTTCACCTCTTTTTATTTGTTATTCTTATATGAGGTCCAACTTACCTTATGTGAATGCAGGTTTGATGGTGATCTTATGGAAGCACTCTTCGGATACGTTGCCACGAACAGAAAGTCTCCTCAACGAGACGGGAGATCAGCGAGCCCAAGTGGAGATAAATCAGGTCCCCCCTCTCAGATTTTCATTCTCGACACCCGTAAATCCCAAAACACAGCAATTGTGCTCAAGTCTCTTGGCATCTCCAGACAAGAAATTATTGATGCACTAATAGAGGGACATGGCCTAAACTCCGATACAATAGAAAAGCTCTCAAGAATAGCTCCAACTAATGAAGAAGCATCTGAAATCCTTGCATTCGATGGAGATCCCACAAGACTTGCTGATGCTGAATCCTTCCTCTATCATCTCCTTAAAGCCGTTCCATCTGCCTTCGCTCGTTTCAGTGCCATGCTCTTCAGATTAAACTATGACACTGAGGTTTCACAGATCAAGGGATCCTTACAATCTCTTGAATCAGCATGCAAAGAACTCAGAACTCGAGGGCTCTTCTTGAAACTCTTGGAAGCAGTGCTTAAAGCTGGGAATCGGTTAAATGCAGGGACATCCAGAGGAAATGCACAAGCTTTCAACCTTACTGCTCTGAGGAAACTATCTGATGTGAAAAGCTCTGATGGAAAAACAACTCTGCTTCAGTTTGTCGTCCAAGAAGTCGTCAGGGCAGAGGGCAAACGCTGTGTGCTTAACAGAAACCGTAGTTTGAGCAGGACAAGTAGTCAGAGCAGCAATTCTGGGAGCCAAAGCCTCGATCAGTTTGCGTCCAAAGATGATAAAGAAAGGGAATACATGATGCTCGGTTTGCCAGTGATCGGTGGCCTAAGCGCCGAATTCACAAACGTGAAAAAGGCAGCCACATTGGACTTCGATCTCCTTGTCAAAACAAGCTCCGCATTAGCAGCTCAAGTGGTGGAAACACGAACAATAGTGGTGAAATGCAGACCTGATGGAGGATTTGCAGGCGAGATGAATGGTTTTCTTGATACCGCTGAATTAGAAGTAAAAGTACTCAAGGAAGAGCAAACAAGAGTGATGGAGATCGTCAAGAAAACAACAGATTACTATCAAGCGGGATCGTCCAAAGATAAAGGAGCGAATCCTTTTCAGCTTTTTGTCATAGTTAGAGATTTCCTGGGAATGGTTGATCAGGTTTGTATAGACATTGCAAGAAATGTGCAGAAGAGAAAACCTGTATCATCTGTTGCTGGATCGTCATCACCTGGATCTCCCAGAGTTTTCAGGTTCCCAAAGCTTCCAGCAAATTTTATGTCAGAGAGTTCCATGAGCAGTTCTAATGACTCGGATAATGATTCAGAGGTATGATAATGAAAGCGACAGGAGTTTGAGTTTTGTATAGACAAAAAAGGAAGAAAATTGACACTGCAAATGCTTTAATTTGTTGTTCTAATTCTTCAAGTGTAAGATTCTTTTCCATTGTTATTCTGATTTGTATAGAAAGGAAAAGAGTTCATTTTTTTTCCAATCATTAGTTACCTGCTTTGTTTTACATCTTTGCAGTCCTGACAAGATCATATCTCAGAACAATGGTCAGAATTTTTTATTCTCTTGGCTTATATTTCATGGAGATAATTTATTTTGAAATATGCAACTGAAGATGATCTCTTAAGGATCTTGCATCAGGCAATGAAACAGCCCCTACATATTTTACCAATAGCTGCCTACAGATTACCAGATTATAGTAAAAGCACAGCATCTTATTAATATACAACATTTGCAATAAACTGACATGTTCTAACAATTCCATATCATTGGTAAGGGCAGTTCTCATCACCTACTCTCCTTTCATCTAACGGTCTTGGATGAGTGGTACAAGAAGACATTTCTTTTCACAGAATTACTCAATAGCAGTCACTGCTGCTCTTCTACCATCTTTAGTCTGCAACGGCGAGTCACAATCTCACCATCAAATAAGCGTCGAAAATGTTCTACCAGGAATCAAATTTAATAGGGTTGGAATGTGCTAGTACAATACACATTATGGTGCCTCATTTTGATGAGAAAACTCTCTGTTGATACACAAACAAATATAACCTTCTATATACAAACGATCTCCCACGAATAAGATAAACAGAATTGAGTTTCTCCACGCAGGTATATGCAGAAACTAGTACATCCTAAGCTCTAATCTCCTAAGCAAGATATATGACCTCACGGCAGGAGGGATATGAATCTTCCTTACTGCAAAAACTGCTGCTGCTCATTAGTAAGTCTGGATTCCATCAAGAAGCCAGTTCTTGTCAGGTGCTTGACTTTCCAGCATGTTCAGCAAATGTTCTCTGTGAAGATGTGATTCTCCTCAACCTGGAAATGTTTGAAGACAATCTTCACCGATTCAGGGACAGGCCGTTGACAGATCTCGTGCTAACACCCACCTGCAGATTCATTTAAGAAAGAAAATCAATCTGTGATTTTACCAAATACAAACTTTAACGGCATGTGTCTCTTTCTAATAAGCATCTCATAATAGATTTCTTGTTTCTTATCTAGTCAGACTATTCAAGATCTGAATGATTTTTGGCAAAAATAATCCCATACCAAGATACCCCCACACCGCCAATTCTCTGTCACTCCTTTAAATTTGTCTTCTGTATAAGTTAATACACATGGCGCACGATTCATATGAAGCTTATGTCAGGAGTACGAACTATGTCTTAGAGCTTGATATTTACCATGTTCAAAGGTCAAGTAAATGACAATGGTGTAGTCTTCTAGATCTTACTGCAGAAATAAAAGCATACCTTTGATTTACTAAGCTGAGCTTTTTCTGTCTCTCTGGCGATTGATTTTGCCTCCAACTTCTTTAGAAACTGCTTCAAGTTTGTTTACTTAAATAAATAACTCAAAATGACACCAGATTCACATGCAGAAGCCACAAGCAGAAGGGCAGGGTTGTTGGAAATACCTCTTTCCGCTTTTCAGCTTTCTCATCATTTCTCAAGCCAGTAGTGGGTGAGACTGCCTTTGTATTTTTCCTTTCCAGTCCAGAGACTGTATGTGATCTGTTATTAACTTGAAAATTTGATTATCAAATTATAGAAATCCAAATAAGGAATAAAATAATACATTCTGGATAAGAATACTCATAATAGATTCAACCAAAGATAACATTCTACTGGGAACGAAAAACTATAATACAACAACTCAAGAGTATGAAGATCATGAAAATAAATTCTGAGACACAACTAGAAGAAACTAAAGGAAGGATTGAGTACAAAAGAAGCAAACAACTGCACCATGCCGTAGCTGAGGGCGTCAACTCCTTGTAGGCATTATTTTCACCAACTAACTAGTTCAGTTAACACCTCCCTCCCCCCACCATAAACAAACAGGCAAAATTTGTAAATTGGTACTTCTAGTAGCATTGCCTGCATTATTGAGCAAACTAGTTGCAGCATGTACTGTAGAAAAATGAATACTTGTGCTTTAAATTATAGTTAGAGAAACCCTGTTCTGTTTAAACTCTATGCGCAATTGACCATTCCATTCCAGTTAGGACTTATCAAACTTAAATAATTCCATAGCCAATTAAAGACATACTGAAAACATACTTTTACATACTGAGGAAACAGATATTACATGTAAAGAAGTTTGATTATTAGTTCATTGATGCAGCATTTCAGTCAGTAGAAACTGCTTTTTGTGTGAAATTTTAAATGACAGTGTAATTTCACAAGTAGCTTGTAGGGGGGAAGAAAGGTGACAATATTATGTCTACTGACCCAAAACAAACACAAATGAATTTTTGCATGATCATTGGTTAGAGAACAGATCTCAAAATCTCACCCTGTGGGCAGAGGATTTGATCTAGTTCCCAATTGACTCCTTTGAGTTGCCCTCTTTTCAGCATCCTTCCTCAATCTACAGTTCAAATGATGAATGAGTTACACGTCCAAAGTAAGATTTGAACCAGTGCAAAGGAAAAGACCAAATGATTTGATCATAGGATTAAAGTCGACGGTTAGACTTTCTAGATCAATATGTGTATCAGAAATACAAGTTTATGATTTGTTCTTAAAATGAATTATTCTAAGTATTAAAAAAGAATCTGTCACTAGAAAAGAAAGAGGTCCAGTTACGCGAGATTTCCAAACAACAACTATCTACTAAGAATACTTAATAGAAGCATCTTGCTATCATAATAGTTTTTCAATGTATCAAGTGAAAAAAAATTACAAGTGCGAAAATGAAGGAGATATAATCATGATTGCATAGATGGGTGAGTTCCTTGTAACCCTGTTGGTTGAGCTAACCTCGTAAAATGTAAAAATGGACTTATAACTGAAATGAAAAACTTGTCATGTAGAATATAGTATTTCTATTGTTCTCAGTCTGAATCTAATAAATTAATGGCCTATATTGATAGTTTTCTAACAGATGAGAGTAAGGATTACCCTTCATTCCCCTTTCTAGGAGTGTGGGAAGTGGAAATCTTTGGCTCAGATGCAGTAGACGACACCTGTCAGTATGTACATGTACAAGTAGAACATCAGAACTTGTCACATCCACCCCCAGAAGAGAAAGAATAATAGCACAAGTAGATGACAAAGAAAGGTTAAAAGATCAAAACTAAATTACGTACACTCTTCACAGGACTTGGTTTTTCTTCAGTTGTAGATACACTAGTACGATTCTGGAAAGTCTTGAAAGCTCGCTTAACAATATCCTTATCTCCCATTTTCTCCATTATCAATGACTTCCTATCCATGGAGAGAGCACCACAAGATTTCCCGGGATCCAAACTAAGAGACATGTGCAAGGATGTAGGAGCTGCTCTCTTGCTTTCTCCAACAGGAGAATTCTTACTTTTTGATATTGGTGACCCGTTCACCTTCTTTTTCAAGGACTGAGAGGCAGATACCGGTGTGGAAGTTGAGGCTCGCTTTGAGTATATAGGAGTTGACGTTTGCAATGGTTTAGCTGCAGGTGATACAGCATTCTTCTTTGTCCCAGCCAAAGTTCTTTCCTTTCTTGCTGGAGTTACCTAAAAACCAGAAACCGATAATTCAATTTCCAAAATCAACCAACAGAATACTACAGAGGTTGAATACTGGATTACTCTAACTAAAAGAAGCAAATACATTCATATTTTTACCTTTTGAGCAATAGGCCGTGAATTCAACTTAGAATTTTCCTTTTTCACTTTGCTTGATTGTTCTCTGCCCTTTTTTCTTTCTGAAGGTTTTTCCACTGGTTGAGAGCCCTTCCGAGGAGTCTCAAGACCAACCAACACAGCTTCTTTTCTGACATTTAATTCCGGTTCATCCAAATTACCATTCAACTCATCCTTGGGTTCCTCGATTGCAGAGGTTTCACACTCGACAGCAACAGCATCATCCTCTTTTTCCTCCTTTGAAGTGATTGCGTTGATTGAAGCATTGGTACAGGCACTCTGATCATCCCCTTCAGATGACCTAGCAGCATCATCTTTTGCCTCATCGGCACCAGCTTCATTTTCCTCTGCAACTCCTTCAACTAATTTCTCACCATTGCACAAACCAAATTTGGCTTCATATTCCTGCACAACTGCAACTAATTTCTCTCCATTGGACAAACCAAATTTAGTATCTACCTCTGATGTAGTTTCAGCATAATCTTCCTTGCTTGATATATCTGGCCTTGGAGTAACGGGGTCCGTCGACTTTTCCTGCTCCAGTTCCTCAGCTTTCCTAGCTGCAATCTTCTTGTAGTGAGCTTCAAAATATGCCTTCTTCTGGGCTACTGATCCAGGCGTCGATAAATTTCCAACTTCCTCCAAATACTTGTTTGGAGAGAATGATGACCACTTCTCCCAAGAAAGTGCATCATTCTCAAACCTACCAAATGAAACTGAAACTTCCAGTCTAGCAGCACCAGATTTCACAGATTCACCCATCTGTTTCGTAACACGAGATCTCAACTTTAATCAGAACTGTTACTAACAAAGATTTACAGCATTGAATATGACAAGCTCAGGAATGTTGCAACTATGATGTAGTATCTTAAACATCTATGACGAAATCTAAAAGGAACAACCAATCGGGAGGATAAACTTAACCAAACGGGCCAATCCTAACTACTTGAAGGACATAGATGGAGCACCTCGTCTTCCATGTGACATGTTTAATCTAAAGATTCATCCATCAACTTTCAGATATCCATAGAGACCAATCAGAAATCTAACCACAAAGTTAAAACCATGGGCTGAGCCCAAGTATGGGGAAATCATCAACACACAGAACTAATCAAGAACAGGAATGATATCCCAATGAAGACCAAAAGGGGACGACGAAAACGCAAGCACTGAAAACAAACGCATGTGCTATGTTTGTCCACTGCAACAATCATCCATAAAATTACAACTTTTCGCAGTTAAAAAAGACAATTGTCTGTTTCTGGTTCTTCTGGAAGGTCCGAAACAGATAAACCTCAATCATCAGCACAGAAACAAGTGCACGGGAAAACAAAAGAACACACACAGTAAAAAAAGTTGCAATAATACTCATACAACAAAGTACAAAAAATGCGGCTTTTTTGCCTTTGATCTTTCTCTCACAGCTCGAAAAGTGCTATCTTTGAACACTAATCTAAAAAATGAACAAAGTACGAGATGGGTTCACCTCAAACGCCTAAAAGATTAACAAAAAATGCCACATTTCACCAAAAAAACAAAATATTTAACCCACAGACTACGACATAAAGTGTACTAAACTGACGAGAAAATAAAGAAAAATGGGTGAGTTGGATTGAGTGTTTACCTAAAGATTTTTGTAATGAAAACACTCGAAAGAGAGTCAAGATGGAAGATAATGATGAGATGGTGGGTAGATAGAGATGGCTTTTCAAGGCCCACTAGGAAAGAAAAGAGTGAAGTGCAGTGCCAGTCAAGAGAGGGGAGAAAAACAGAGAGATGGGTTGGCACGTGCGAGATCTTTCTGATCAATAATGGAGGTGGAGTTGGGACACGTGTGGACCCCCTTGCACTTGGAATTCAATTGGACTAAACTATTTCTTTTTCCTTGGAAATTTATTTAATGGAACTAATGGTAAAAAGGGCATTTTCATTACACTAATTTCAAATTATTTGCTAAATATTCCTTCCTAACTATGCATTATTTTACAATTGCTAAAAACTACAATTTTGTGTATGCATAAATTTGTTATAATCTTGAAAATTCTAGAATTTAGTATAAAAAATATTTTCAAAATCAGTTCGAACTGACGTCATAAATTTAAATATATATATATATATATATATAAAAGTATCATATTCTTGCAGTTGGTTCTTTATCATCCAAGCTCGTTCATTTAGTCATAAAAAGATTTGTAGTATAAATTTAGGGTAAACTACATTGGCATCACTCGAGGTTAGATTTAAATAGACAAACATCTCTTTTTTTTTTAGAAAATTATAAGTACGATTCAGTTGTAATTACAAGTATTTTTTATATTTAATGAAAAAAAATTACACAAATATCCCCTAAGGTACATTCAGTGACATCTTATGTGGACTGTACTTATAATTTTACAAAGGACATGAAATGTTTATATATTTGGATCTAACTTTAAGGTATGTCAATATACTTTACCCTTCAATTTATATATATTATATGGAATTTTCATATAATAATAATAATAATAATAAAATGATAAATGTCTAAACAAGCTTGGCTCTATAAGAACATTAAGTCATCATTTACAAGTATAAGAATTATTATTGGCACTTTGATTTTGCGATAAATTATATTGATGATCTTTGAAATTAGATTGAAATAGACCACTTACATGAATATTTATTGAAAAATATTATACTAATATTTTTAGTGAGTGTAGTTATAATTTTATAAAAAATGAGAAATATTTATATATTTTAACATAATTTTAAAAAATATGAATATAATTTACCCTTGATTTTATTAAGGTTATTAGAGTTTTAGGATTGAGAGTGATTTCTTGGTTCATTGAACTTTGTTTCATTCATTCATTATGAGATGAGGTTGAAGGGTCCAGTTCATGTGGATGAGTGGATTTACAGGTGAATTAGAAAGTTCCAGAGACTTTTCAACTCTTTGAACATCTTTTTCATTATGGGCCTACAATTGTAAGTGTGGCCCAAGATTAACTTTGAAGACCAGTTAAATATCAATGGGCCATAGCCCAATAACCTCTTCAAGAGTGGTAACAAAGTGAACTTTTTGGACAAATATACCCAATTAAAGGTTGAAATCTAGTGCTTAAACCTCACTTTCACTTTGTGTTCTTTTGTCAATTTCAGACCACCACAATGACTTGCCTTCTTTCCTCCTCATACAATGCTCTAAAGCTACTCAAATAGACATTATGATTGTGGATTAATAATCAATAGCTACTTCATGAAAATGTAACTTGGTTTTTGCTACTATATATAAAGTTATAATCTTTGTTTGATGATGTTTATGTCCCAAAACAAGAATTGTCTACTTTCCTCGTATTAAGGTCTATAAATTCATCATGGAAATCAACTATGTTTTCTTGCTCAAACTCCTCTTGGGCCTATTTTCTTTTTCAAGTTTGGGAAGAGCTGATCCGGAGCCGCTTAATGATTATTGCGTCGCGGATACAAAACATCCCCGTGATTTCTTCTCAAATGGTGTACCATGCATCAATCCAGATCACGCATTGGCATCCCATTTTGCCACGTCTGCCTTGTCCGAGCCTGGTAATATGAATCAATTTAACTTCAACGTTACTCTTACCAACACCAACAACCTACCAGGGCTCAACACTCTTGGTTTAGTCCTAGCACGTATCGACATTGCAGTTAACGGTCTCGTCCCACCCCACGCCCACCCTCGAGCCTCGGAGGTGACCATTCTGCTCGAGGGCTCCCTCTTGGTCGGTTTTGTAGACACCTCGAATCGCCTCCACACTCAACAACTACGCCGTCCTGGTGATTGTTTCGTATTCCCAAAAGGCCTAATTCATTTCTTGTACAATACAGACTTTATGAGGCCAGCACTTGCTGTATCGGGGCTGAGCAGCCAAAACCCAGGTGCCCAAATTTCGTCTGTTGCCACATTCACATCGAACCCTCCAATGCCTGACGATGTTTTGAAGAAGGGGTTCAAGGTAACTGGCCAAGATGTCATTAAAATTAGGAGGAACCTAGGAGGATAAAACAACCATTTTTATGCCTTTATATTTGAAATATTGATACTCCCCATGTTTTAATTTGTCTAATAATTGTAATTTAGTGTTCTAGAAAATAAAGTTTGGTAGGACAATGTGCATTGAATAGGCATAAATAATAGGTATAAATGGACATGCCAACGGTCATAATTTGTTTGAATTTCTTTACTCACACCACAGTGTTCATGGCTGCTGTGACTATTCGGGAAATGCATGTGATGCAACACCAAATCAAGAATTCAAAAATAAATAAATAAAATTGCATTTCCATAAATATTTAAAAATTTTCATCACTTGCCCAATTGAATACACCAAAAGACAGGTTCTACCATGTGCCTATTTTTCTTTATTCTTTTTTCTCATTTATATTTGAATAATAGCATCACTCCTCCTGAAATTTGAATATAATTTTTGTTAACTTCTTGAAATCATTGCCAATAAATTTATTTTTAAAAAAATATTTTGTTGTTACATTTATACTTAAAATATTAAATAAAATTATTAGAGCAAAGTAAAGGATTCGAGTTGTACACAATGTTACCATCGGGTGCAAAAGTAAATATCGAACAACTAAATGTTATTCGTAGTCATCTTTGGTACAATATGAATGAATGTAAAATCCAAAATTGGTTCCTCTGACTCTAAAAATTTAATGTGGATCAATCAAATGATGAGTGGTAATATTTTTTTATGGGGGAGAAATAAAAGAAAAAGAATTAACAAAATGTTATGACCCACCCTCAATCTGTACACAGCAAATCAAAGAATTGAACCAGATGACTAGGCAAATTGCAAGTATTGTTCCTGATGCTGATGATGTTGTACCTTCCCTTTCAAACCCTTGAACAAATCATAAGGCTCCCAGAGGTAATCCAACGGACAAGGCCTCTTCTCATCGAGCCTCACCCATGGCTTACCCTTTCCACTCCAGTGAAGCAGGCTCACTGGACCAGGATGCAACGCCCTACATGATCCCGCGACGTTGTCCCCACCCAACCCGTGCTGATTCCACCTATGATCAATGGGCTCCACATTCCCACCGAAAACCAGCAAGAATGGGGGCAATGAACCCAACTCATATATCCGGTTCTTTCTCTGCAGTTCCATCCAGTTCTCTATTTTCTTCCGGAAATGCCCCTCCCTCCATTTCTCCAAATCCATCACCATAACCCCCGTGTTGAAGTAACACGGGTTCCTGGACTTGAATACCCGGGTCAGAACCGGGTCGGACCAGAAGCTGTCCGTGAAGTACTTGGTGAAATTCGCGTGGCAATATTCCGGGGCCCCGATTATCCTCCCCTCTCCCATTTTCACTCCCCACAGCTTCAGTATATCGTCTACAAATACAATGTCGGAGTCCAGATAAATGACCCGGCTCACACACGGGTCGATGATATCGCCCAGATAATTCCGGGCATAGTTCAGCGGGTTCTCCAGTGCTGACCGAATGGATGAAGAGATGAGATTGATGACTGTGTCTTCCCGAAAAATGTAGACTTTGAAGTTGAGAGAAGGGAATATTGAGCGCACAAGTCGGGTCAGGACCCGGGGGCTTTCCGGGTCGAACTCTGCAGCGATAAAATGGAAGAAAATGTGTTCCGGGCATGAGGCGTGACGGAGGACTGAGTGCACCGCCGCCATTGATCCCCTGAGGTACTCGGAGTCGAGGGTCATCGCCACGTGAACCAGCAACGGGTCACATGAAGTCACTGAGTCGCCGGACGACGACGACGACGTCAATGTCAAAGGACAGTCGACGCCGTTGCGATAGTCCGGCGCCTCGGCGAACCCAAAGTGATCCCTGAAGTGAGAGTCCGTTACCGTTAACCCACCAGTGTTGGGGAAGGAACGGATTCCGAGGGACATCAACGGCGAGTGAAGGACGACGAGGAAGAAGGCAACGGCAGGGATTAGGGCCGAACAGAATCTTGAAAGACCCATATCTTGTTTTCTTGAGAAGGAAATGGAAACGGGACTCTCTTCCTCTCTCTCTCTCTCTCTATATATATATATATATATGGGTGGGGGGGGGGAGGGGAGGTTAGCTAGCTATTATTGGGAGTATATTTTGTTGAAAAAGAAAGGGAGATTGGGTTTCACTGTGTATGAAATGGTAGCAACAAAAGTTCACTCACTCAACATTCATATATTTGTATGTACGCAGTTTCTCTCTCTATATCTATATGCATCTATCTATGTGTATGCAAAAACGTGGATTTGTTTAATGGGAATTGGATGGTACTTCTATTTTTTTTATTTTTTAGGTTAAATTGATGAATTATTATTATTTTAAAAAAATTAATTATAATTATTTATCTTGAATATTTATATTTAATAAAGATAATTAATAATATCAAATAAATTATATTTAAATAACATAATAAAAAAATTATAACAACTATAATAATCATATTTTGATCAACAATATCAGATAAATTATATTTAAAAAATTTCTACTATCACAGTAAAAAGACAACACCTACTATACAATAGAACAACCTCTCACACGTTGGTGGGGTTCGAATCCATAACTTCTAAAATCGTGGAACCTAAACTTCGTTATTTGAATTAGACCGCATTGACACATGGTACTTCTACTACAGACTAAATTATTTCAGGCAATATGAGACTTCATTTCCAAACACGCCGGCAAAATGAACTACATGATCAACATAATTCAAATTATTATCGATATTTTAAATTTTAATTACATACATTTAAGAATAACTTACAGTCATTTGAGGGGACTACATAACTATTTTTCATTCGAGTGGATATTTGTAATTTTTCAAACCACAACAGCGTATTTATAATTTTTTAAATAATAAAAAAATATTGATAATTATATTCAACTTGATGAAAGATCGATTGTAATTCACCCTTTAATTAATCATATAAAAGAGCACAAAATTAAAATAAAATAATCGATTAGAACTCCTGATTTTTTCGTATATTTTATATGCATATGAGTAGAAATTATTAATAGGGAAAACAAGTTCCATGTCTAAATTATTATAAATTTTTTCCAAAAATTTGATATGTAGTAATATGAATGCATTTGAATAATTCATATAATACATGTTATTTATTTATTTAGGTAAATTACGTCAATATTTTCTTTTTTTTTTTTTAAATTATAGCTATACCTCTTAATGTTATAGTGTAAGTACAACTATATCCTTTATTTAGAGGCAAATATTACACAAACGCCCATTGAAAAATATTACATGAACACCCCTCAAACGATGTAGCTATAATTTTTTCAAAAATAATAGATATTTGTGTAATTTAACTTAATTTTAGGGGTGACAATGTAATTTACCCTTAATTTCATTCTCTTTTTCCAGTACGGGATTAGGCATTCTATTCCCAATTGATTCGGAATAGATTTTATGTAAAATTATACTTGCAAGATTTATAGTCAAATAATTATTTATTATTTTGAATAGGTTAAATAAAATAAATATTAATATAAAACATATTTAAATATATATTACCAAAAATAAAGTAAAAAAATATAAATTTTAAATATTTTATTAAATATAATATAACACTATTAACATCTTTATATGCGTTTTACTAAATATTACTATACGGAAAAAAGTATCATATAATAGCATATATACCATATATTGTATTCTGTATTTTTTATATGTATGCTGAAGTATGTAAATAATAAGTATTTATTGAAATAATCTCAATGTATGAAAACATCCAACAATATATTTTATAAATTCATAATTAAATTTAACACTTTAAAATAATATTTCTTATGTAATGAGATGTTGTTTTTCTATTTTAATTTTTTAAATTTCATTATTTACAAATCATATAAATCAAATTTTGGTTCAATTCCTTTTTTCATTCATTTGGTATACCAAATATAAAAATAATATACCAAAATCATCCTCAAATTTATTTCGACGTATCAATCACGTTGTGATAATTTTGTACATCATATTGCAAACATATTTAGATACAAATTTTTAATTAATCAATTTAACTATTTCTTTAAGAAATAGCAAAAATTTAGTAATATTAATTTAATTTTTTTTTATAATGTTAATCATAATAAACACTAAATTCCAATTAATATATTAAAAATAGTAATATAAAATGAATGAGAATGTGAAATTTCCAGCAAATAATTATATAATAATTTATCCAGCATAATTTAAATAAACGTATTATTATAATAAAATAAATAAAAGTATATATGTATTAATGCTGACGTGGACATAAATCATGGCGTGTGTATCCTATGCAAAACAAATAACAAGAGGAGTGACCAATGAAGGAGCCGGAATAATTATCCGGTGCGGTAATAAAAAATGGTGCGTGCCAGCTGGGAAGGAATGAGA
The DNA here is from genome assembly GCF_026168435.1 of Sesamum indicum. NCBI lineage: Eukaryota > Viridiplantae > Streptophyta > Magnoliopsida > Lamiales > Pedaliaceae > Sesamum > Sesamum indicum. The sequence continues at coordinate 19,909,245 of NC_142664.1, read as the reverse complement.
TGCCAGCTGGGAATTATGCAGTGTGAGTGGTGAGTTGATGTTGACGGCTGCGATCAGTCTGTCGTTTGCTGGCGCACAACTCTGCTGCCACGTGATCACGTGCTCCCTGTTCTTCCAACATCCCCCCTATGATATCTCCAGCGCATTTTACCATTTTCAAAAAACCCTAACTTACCCAAATTCTATTCTTTGGGTCGATTCATTTGTTTTATAAATCTTCATCTTCAATTCAAAATACTGATAATTAAACCTCTCTCTCTCTCAATTTAATATAATTATTCTTAGAAAAAAATAAAGGATATATACGGAATTTATATATTATGAACTCGAGACAAGAGTTTGACTCTTTTTCTTTAAAATAATTATTGCCCCACTCTGGTGCTCACCAAAATAAAAATTTATCTCCCAATATACAACGATTTAAAATCTCAAAGTAGCAGCACTACAAACTTTAAGAACAATGAACCAAAAAATATTTTGGAACGCTCTTACTAAAACTATGCTTGGAAAATGCTTTTATTGCTTAAGAATGCTATCGAATGAAATGAAATGAGAGAACCTATTTATAGAAGTTGGAAAAATATCACTGAACGGACATGTCCGATAAAAAAAGATGCATTCATTGATGTCCCTCGAAGGGTGCAGGTGTGCAGCTGTAATTTCACAAAAGATATGAAATATTTATATATTTTGATATAATATCAGGAGGTATCAATGTAATTTATTAGTGTCAAATTAAATATTTTATGGCAACAAATGAACTATTGTCATGTATAAGAAAGAAATAGGCCAATTGTTTTTTTAATTTAGTTGTGGTTATAACCCTAACAATTAATTAATAAAAGATTAAAAAAAAATCAGGAGGCAACTTCTATGATACTATGAACTATCACAACAAATCATGGAGAAAGATGAAATCCTAAAGTTGTTTATTTTCTGAGTTAAGATTCTGGTGATCAATTAATTATTTAAATTAGGGCATGCATTTCCATGTTGTTGTCTTAAAGAAGTACCAAGTTGCCCTATTCTGAACTAAAACTGCAGGACACTTTATATACAGGTAAAAATATGTGGAACCAACTCCAAGATTTTGATTTTTGGGAAGCCCCAATGTCAATGTCAATGTCAATTAGGGCTTATTTTGGTATATTTGTAGAGGGCTAAATCATATCATAATGTTGAAGTTGTGGTATCCAATAATTATGGGGTCTTAAATTTAATTATGATTGTTACTGTATAACTAATTCTTGATTGATAGTCCGCAAAATTTCATTTTTCGTCCTTTTTTCTATTGTAAAAATAGATTTAGTCCTATGACTATTAAGTTTTAATACATTTAGTCATATAATTATAACATTGATAAACTTAGTCCTCCAATCAAGTTTTACTACATTTAGTCATACGTTCCCAATATTTTCCTACTCAACAGAGAGAATGGAAAATTCTGAAAATTTTATTATTAAAAATAGTTACTTACCATATTCGAATACGAATTTAGATCTCTACATCGTAGCATTCTTGAACCCTGACCAACTTTTTTTTTTTTTTTTTGGATAAAATATTTTCAGAAATCACAGTACAACAGTGAACACCTTTTTTTATATTTATTGCAATTAAGTGATTGTAAGAAATTGGGAAGAGCAAAATGCATTAAGTGACGGTGCAGTGCTTGCTCAGGATTCCCAGAAAATATATATACATTCGGCACCGGAATTCTTGCAATATATTAATTAGGCCCACGGGCTTTAGTTAACTGCCATCGGCGAACCTGTCAGTCAAGACGGTCTCATTTCTTTGTCCACCGTTCAAGAAACGGCAAAATTGCCCTGTTGGGCACTGTTTCTGTGTATAAAACTGATCACTTATTACGTCTTTCAATACATTAAAATATTAAAAGTTAATTAAATATATCAATAATTTGGGAAAGACAATTTAGACACAGAAAACAGACCACAAATAAATACTATATGCATATCTTAACTCTAAGACAATGATTTAAAATTGCTTTTTGTCAATCTGCACCAATTTGCATTCATGTCATTCACCAAACTTGTGGTTTCAATTAATAGGATAGGTGTAACACTAAGATGTACTACTAATAATAAAGGGGAAAAAGCAGATTGCCATTGTTCAACAATATCTGTCTGATTCCTCAGGTTGGCTTTCTTCACAACACATCAGTAAGAAAATAAGTAATATGAAACTCCAATCCGAACTAAGTCTGCTCAGACTTGCAATTACAATGTCTTGTATGCAGCAAAAGAAAAAATGTAATGCTTACAACCTATGATTTTAAAGTGAGCCGTGCATCGGTCACTACACACCCCGTATGCAATAACATTTTAACATACCATAACATTAATACAACTAGCATAATTTGAGTAGATTCAACCAAGGATCAGAATTTTCCATCAAAGATATATACTAATAATTTCATATCTACAAGGTGTTAAACGCAGTTGTTCAAGTACAAGCCAGGCAGCAACAAATTTGCTGATAATTATATATTTGCAGCAGCTCTGCCAACAATTTGATACAAGAGGATTTTCCAGCATCCACAGAATACAGAAAAGCTTAACACCACTTGTACAAATTCAAAGTTTTAACAATTTGAGTTCTGCAGCAACTCTTATTGTCTCAAGTTGTCTCTGTTTTATTTACCTGTTTGTCCGTGGAGGGGGGATGGCACTTTGAAGTTTTCTTGGTTTTTCACCTCATGGAACCACAGTTTTGACTCTTTTCCATCGCTGGCTCCAATTGCCTGCAATGGTAAAACCTTTAGTCAAATTACCTACAACGTTAGCTTGATATCTGGAAATAATAGCAGGAGCAGGATGACTTAGAATTTCTTCGGCAGTAACTGATTTCACATCACATAATAAATGCATACATACATGTTTGCATATCATAACAAATGCATACGTTAGCTTGATATCTGGAAATAATAGCAGGAGCAGGATGACTTAGAATTTCTTCGGCAGTAACTGATTTCACATCACATAACAAATGCATACATACATGTTTGCATATCATATATCTCCAGATGAAGTTAGAATCTTTCAGACTTTTGATAACAGATAGCAAGTCCAATGCAAGACTACCAGTAATATTTGAGGCATGCCATAGCCAGCTTAGCAAAATACAAGGACCACATATTTGAAATATCTAGGCTCGATTTACTCAGGAACATTAATTATGAGGAAAATTTTCAAAACCTCTACAAGGAAAAACAAGATGCCATTAAAATGGATATAGTAAGCAATGAAAGAGCTGATGAACTAATTTCTACACATAGAAAATTCCTTTCCAGTGAACATTGAAAGTGCCACACTTTAACCTTAGCTTTTGCAATCTTTTCTTACTTCTTTCTCAGCGTCCTGAGACGGAAACACAGCAGGTAGTCTCTTCTCAGTGTCCTGAGACAGAGAACAAGAGCAGTTGAATATCTCATTATGATTAGCAAAAAAGCTTTAGCTAGACATGCATTCAATTCAGGAATTCCAGAACTCAACTCAAGGAAAGCACATACTGAAAGAAACTAAATGGAGACATGATTCAAGAAACAGAGAAACAGACTGGAACTGAAGTCAAGAAAAAGGTATTGCCATATTACCTTCAGTTTCTTTTCTGATGCTAGACACTAAGATTGTAAAGCTTTGTGATTCTTTTAGTTGGATCATGCTCCAGCAGGAAAGAGCATCGCACTTACACATGACCTAAAGATTTAGGTTCATCAACAGAGAATATTCACAATATAACCACCAGTGTAACACCACCAATGTGATGATATTTTCTCCCAGGATCAGACATGAAGAGTGTGTAATTAGGTGTCTATTGCAAGGATCTGTACAGAATCAAGGGAGATAAATTAGAATTTTTACAGTGTAAAAGTGAAAATAGAAACAGAATTCTTGTAAGTATCAAAGAGATGTAGCCATCTGGCACATGATGAATGAGAAAGGACATGAAACTCCCAGAACACATAGTGCATGAGCTTCTAGCAAGAAAGTTCACTCCACAATATAGTATGTCCATATAATTTCCAAAATCAAGTGGACATGGTTTGGCAAATAGATAATCCTCAGCCACTCATCCTCTGCTCTCCATTTTCGTTAGTGACATGAAAAAGATAAGAGGGGATTTGTCCAAGACACTCCATCTTTATTTGAAGAATAGAGCTGAAAAAAGACAATAAAAATGAGAATACTAACCCTAGTTTCATTCAATATTTATTATTGATAACAACAAATATCACAATCTATTAAGTAAAATGAATCTCTAAAACATTTATGCTTCTCAATTTAACAATTTAATATAGATAATTAAACTATTTGTTCAATGTTAATAATGCACTATCATAAAACTTATACAAAGGAATTCACCACAAAAACTCAAGTGCATACGATTGCATAAACATTATACAAAAACTTGAAGATAAGAAATAGGAATGCTCCTGTACCTCACTCCCAACAGAGAAAACACCAGGCAGTCAGAATTTCCTCTGAATGGCATCGATACTGTTGATCAATTTCTCAATCAAGAAATGGCAATGAACTTGTCACCAATAATCACCACAGGAACAAAGTCCGTCTTTAAAGTGATGAAAGCGATTAGAATCCCTTACAATAATCTCCCGCTCCGTAAGCTTTGATATGAATTTTGTTACACTGTGGCAGTCTCCACATACCCGCAAGTTCTTGAATATCCTAATGGAAGTTTTAGGGGGTGTGTTGAGAATCCCATACACAATCGCCAATCTCTCACTGTGACCAGCAAGGATATTTTCTTTTTCATCATCCTCAACATCCTGCAGTACAAAGCTATAGTCTGGAGTATAACCAAGGCCTTTTATTTTCGCATTTAGTATTGCCAATTCCTTATATATCTCTTCACACTGCGGGTGAGATTGACTGCCTGTATAGAAGACTTCAATCCTATTATTTAGTTCAATTGAGCTCCACCCAGGAGTCTTCCACAAACCCCTATTCCTAGCCAATGATCTCACTTCACCCACCCCTTCCCAGTGCCCAAAATTTGCATAAAGATTTGACAACAAAACATAGTATCCAACATTTTCTGAATCAATTTCAAACAAGTGACTCGAGGCCTTTCTACCCATTTCAACATTTCCATGGATTTTACATGCACCAAGCAGAGCTCCCCATATGGAAGCGTCCGGTCTCAAAGGCATACTGTCAATGAAATTATATGCTATTTCCAATAAGCCAGCCCTACCAAACAAGTCTACCATGCAGCCATAATGCTTCAAAGTAGGTTTGATTCCATATTCTTGCTGCATCACATGAAAACACCACTTGCCCTGATCAACCAAACCTGAATGGCTACAGGCAGTCAACAACGACAAAAAGGTCACATGATCAGGCTTGACACCTACATTTAACATATCCCTAAAAAGCCTCAGAGATGTCTCACCAAGTCCATGAAGTCCATGACATGATATTATCGCATTCCAAGGGACAGAGGTTTCCTTAGATGCCTCATAAAATAAAGACAGAGCTTCTCCCAGTCTCCCACATTTTCCATAAAGATCAATAAGGCAAGTACTCACAAAGACATCCGAGTCAAGGCCTTCTTTGAGAACATGACCATGAACTCTCATTCCATCTCTGAGAGCTCCCAAATGAGCATAAGCCGGTATAATAGACACCCATGTCCCTTGGTTAAGTGTCAAATCATTGTTTTCTTTCATCCTGCAGAACACCTCAATGGCCTCACTTGCAAAACCATTTTGAGCATAACCTGTGATCATTGTATTCCATGAGATTACATCTTTACGAGGAAGTTCCTCAAAAACCTTGAGTGCTGAGTCAATAATGCCTAATTTAGCATACATGTCAACAACTCCATTTCCAACCACAGTGTCTTCCATAATCCAACACCTTCTCATGATGTATCCATGAATTGTTTTGCTGCTTATAAAGTCCTTGGTCTGAGCAACACTGGAAGACAAGCTCACTATTGTCAGTAAATCAGGTTTCACTTTATTTGATTGCATCTGATGGAAGAATTTGAGCGCATCATATGGATAATAATTTTGCTCATATGCTGCAATTATGGAGTTCCATGACACTAAATCTCGAACATCCATGTGGTCAAAGACATTTTGGGCACATTTCAGTTCACCAAATTTGGCATACATGTTAATTAAGGCATTTGAAACAAAGACGTTAAACTCCAAACCATGTTTTATCACAAACAAATGGATCAACGCCCCATGTAATATATCATTCATTTGTGCACAGATAGAGAGAACAGTTGCAACGGTCACCGAATCCATCTCTACTCCCGCCAATCCCATGTCACCCAAGATGCTCAATGCCGCCTCAGCATTGCCATTTTGGCAAAATCCAGAAATCATAGAGTTCCAACATCCCATATCACGGTTTGGCATATCCTTGAATATTAGATAGGCACTACCAGAAAAGCCAAAACGACAGTACATATGCACCAAGGAAGCAGCCACAAAGACATCCCATTCCAACCCTAATTTCAAAATCCAGCAATGCAACCTGGTCCCATCAAGTAAAGAATTACATGCTTTCAACACAGGGGGGAAAGTATGGAAATCAGGTCTAGCATCAGCACTCGACAGCATTTCATATGCACATTCCACTGCTTCACTGAAACGTCGATTCCGGACATAAGCTGATACCATTGAGTTCCAAGTATAGGCATCTTTTCTTGGAACTTCATTGAAAATATCCCGAGATGAGGAAACATCGCCGAGATGGGAATAGATGTTGACAAGCCTGGTGGCAACAAAAATGCTTTGGACTTCCCCTGACACAATAAGAAGAGCATGAAGGCGCTTGGCAACCTCCAATGTTGTGCAAGCATTAAATAGAATCTCAAAATCAATCTCTCTGTTCCTCTCATAAGTGCCATGTGATAAGGTGCCTATGCAGCTCACTTCATGAGAATGTAAGAGGTAACAGCTTGTGGACAACCAAAGCTTCAAAAAGGGCACACCTTTGCAGGTGGGGAACAATCTGCATCGGAAATAAATAATTGAACTCCATAACCAAAGCGTGATCTCATCATAACAGTACTCATCTATACTATTTGAAGCGGCGGAACGAAAAAAAATTACTGCAATCCGAATGAGAATATCAGGAGCATTCCACTTAAGAACTTGAAGGACAATTGAACCTTTAATCAGCTTCAAATCACCCAATTCAAACTTTTCGTTAAAAAAATTTAAACTTCACCATTGAACTTTGAAACTGAATCTCCACCATGAAATTGGAATATTTTGAACCCATCGTCTTATCAATTAAAAAAAGAAAAATCAGCAAAATTCTACAAGAGATGATTGTTTTGCATGCAGACATGTATATCACTCATACAAAGAAAAGCAATGTAATTAATAGAAAATATTAAGCACAAACGCAATCGACATACCTGAATATTCATTTAAGATCAAATGCAATGCAAAATAGTAACTTTGACACAATAATTTTGAATTTTAGGGTTCAGAGAGATGGTGTTAGGGTTTCAGGAGATAGAGTGAGAGACGTGTGCACAAGGTAAAACGTTATGGGCCGACTTTTATATGTTTTCCAAGTAGGCCTTCAATGGGTAGGGCCTATACCCTAAGAGGCCCAATATAATAATTATTGTATGGACTCGGACCCGACTCAGTACAAAACCTAGGGGGGTAAGCGAGTCGAGCTAGATTTTATGTTTTATGGCTCGGGCTCGAACTAGAGCTTATGCAAATTGTTATTTCTTTTTAATAAAATTTTATTGTTATAAATAAATAATATTAAATATTATTTTATTAATTATAAAAATATTAAACATATGGTACAATATTTTAATTTATTGTTATAAATATAAACAATTAATTAGTTTAGTAGTAATATAATTAGTAAAAGTATAGAAAAATCAAATTATCAAACTACTTGCAATAATTTTGTATAGTTATTAATATTAGTAAAAAAAATAAACATAAGTTATTTTCTAAAGGTTGTTGATCTTATTATATACAAGAAAAAATTAAGAGTTGAATTTTTTAAACCAAAGTACAAAATAATGATTGATCTCATTATACATATAATAAAATAACAATAAAAATAATTAAAATTGTTCAACCATCATCATCCTTATTATTAATATTATTGTTATTATTATTATTATCATGATGATGATGATGATCTTTAGATTATTCATGGGAATCACCAAATTTTGACATAAATTTATAAGTCATAAAATAGATTGCATACTATGTATCTTGATATATATATAAAACTCACAAATAGATCTAAAAAATTATAAGTTAATTGTTAGGACTTGTCAAATTAAAAAAGTATAAGAGATTACAAATAGATATTAAAATATATCATAATTTATGTGTCATATTAAATAATTATTCTAAAAATATTAAAACTTACTAATTATTGATTATGCTTGTTTTTGTATAAAAGATTAACTGTATAAATAAAAGTACCATAGTTTATTAGTATCTTAAAATGTATGATATTGATTAATAATTATATTATATGGTTAATTTTGGAAATAAAGTTGATAAAGTATTGAACATGGAAGTAAACATATAAAATTTGAAAAATAAAAATATTTATAAAAAAAGAACAGAAAAAGCTCGCGAGCTTATGAACAGAGTATATTGAGCTCGAGCTCGAGTCGAGCTTAAAATCGAGTTCGCGAGCCGGCTCGACTCATCTGCCACCCCTACCAAAACCCAATTGGTCCCAGACTCGAACCCTTCTACTAGACCCGTTTTTTCGGGTAGTATCCAGATCCGGTTATTCGGTTCGGGTCCAGGCCCAACATTCTTTTTTTAGATACTTCAGACAAATATGGTATTTTTGTTTATGTTTGAAGTAATTCACTGAAGAGCATATGGATTCTTGATATTATTTTCAAAGTGTATTTATTGAGTTGCCAGAGAAAATCTACTCATGATTCAGCACTGAATTACAAAGATTACCATAGTACTAATTAAGCTCCTATAATTTAGAGAATTGAAAAGGGAAATCACCTTCTCACATTTGTGTTCATGAATTTGGATGAGTGCTTCTATTTGCACTGATAGTTGGATATGTTGCATATGTGAAACTTGATAGTTGGATATCTGATCATGATCATGAGACGCCAAATGATAACCTTTCACCTTATATCTCTAGAGTAAATTCAACAGATTCAACCTCGGGAGGATGGAATTCAACAAATAAAGATCAGTCTACCAACTTAAATGATATTGACATAAGCACCGACACAACGGGGGTTGATAAAAAAGAGGATACTTCATTGTCGAAGGCCAAAAGACAAAAAAATCAAATGTTTGTTTAGATTTAATGACACGGACGACACTGTAAGATCTTTTGTAACAACTGCAATAAGATATTTGCTAAAAGCAAAGGTAATCCAACAACTCAGTTTCACAAACACTTGCAACATTGTGCCAACCATCGTATAACAAAAGCTACAAAGGAAAGAGAGAATTCGATGCAAACACAACTTGGTTTTATGCCTAGCAATGTAGATCTAACATCTTATCAAGGGGTTTGCGAGATGGGAAGTTTGACATAGAAAATATGAAAATCACTAGCTCATTGGATAATGATGCATGAGAAATCTTTCTTTAAAGTGGAAGAACAGAGATTTAATTTGTTTGCAAAAGAGGAATGCTTGGAGAGGAGTTTCAAGAACAACAAAGACATTATCGTGTAGGCCGAGAAGACGAAATTGCACAACTTTCTGACAAAGGATTCTGATTCCTTATAAAAATTGACACAATATGACCTTCTTGTTGGTCTTGAAACTCATCTCTACCGAGGCATTCCCCTTCTACAAAACAAATCAAATCTCTAGTTTTCTACTTCAGAGAAAGATTTCTCTTGCATCACTATTATCCAATGAGCTAGTGAGTCTTTCATATTTTCCATTTCAAACTTCCAATCTTGCAAAGCTAGATAAAATGTTAGATCTACATTGCTTGGCATAAAACCAAGTTGTGTTTGCATTGAATCCCTCTCTCCTTTGTAGCTTTTGTTATAATGGTTGGCGGTGTTGCAAGTGTTTGTGCAACTAAATTGTTAGATTACCTTTGCCTTTCGCAAACATTGTATTGCAACAGGTTACAAGGGATGTTTATAGTGCCGTCTACATCCTTGACTTCTTTAAATTCTAACCAAACCGCTGATTTTTTTTTTTTTTGGCCTTCGGCAATGAAGTATCCTCTTCTTTATCAACCTCAGTTGTGTCTATGCTCATGTCTTTTTAAGTTGGTAGACGGATTTGTATCATCCATAGTTTGTTGAATTCCGTCCTCCTCATGTTGAATGATTGAATATGTTGTATCTACTCTAGAAATAAAGATATAAGGTGAAAGTTTTCATACCTGAAAAACAATTAAAAGCAACTTAATTGAAAAGCGAAGACATTCGATATGTATGGACTATTTTACAATTTAAAAGTATGGAGAATAAGCAATAAAAGTAGTAATCTTTAGTTTTGTTGAGTAAAAGCACCATCAAGTAATTATATGGAGTATTATCACGTGTCTAACATATCCAACTACCAAGGTTCACATATGCACCATATCCAACTAGAAGTCTTCTGTGGAAATAGATGCAGTCATCCAAATTCATGAACACAAATGTTTGCAGCTGAATTCCCTTTTCAACTCTCTAAATTATACAAGCTTAATTAGAACTTTGGACAATCTTGGTAATTCAATACTGATATCTGAGATCTTCTGGAAACTCAATATATAACTTGGAAAATATCAAGAATCTGGCTGCATTACAGTTTCAGAAAAAATCTAAAGATCCACTATATAAGCCAATCCATCACTGAATTACTTAAAGAGTTTTCAAATATAAACAAAATTACCATATCTGTCTGAAGTTTTTAGATATTCAAACAGGATTTTACTTTTCAAGCTGAGTATAAACTTCAGACAAACAAATAACAACTCACAAGATTCGATGGGCCAAGAAAGTTGCATCGAGAAACTCACAAGTTAGACCTCAATGTTGTCTGCCAAAGTCTTATCATCATAGTATCAGATTTGTGGATTTGAGCCACTCAAAATCAGGCAGATTTCTATAGTTCTTAAGACAAGGTATATATGTTGAAACAGTTCCATCAAGTCTGGTTGTAGCCTCAGCAGAGTCAGACATGTAATATCATATCACCACCTATCATGAAAGTGAAAATGGTCAAAGTAGTTAACATATATAAATCAAACGCGGCAAAAGAAAACAACCACCAACCTCGTAACTTTAAGCTTTTATCTGCTTCAGTGCTTCAGTTCCAGATGATTCCACATTATCAACAACTACAATAGTCAAAACATCGAGTTCACAACCAAGAAAACCAATCACAAAGGAGAACTAAAGCAGCATACAGACCAAATAAAACTGAATTTAAATTAAGAAGAAAATTAGATATATAGACCAGATTCACCAGAACTAGAAAGCAAAGATCACTACTTAAGCATTGCAGACCTATTTCAGTTCAAGTACGGCCATGCGGGTGCATATATGATATAGAATGAGATGCCAAACTTAAGTTTAAGCAAAGAAATATCAAAATACAGCACAAGAACCCATGGATTTCATAAAGGAGAAAGAGAGAATCCTGTTGTAGAGAATACATGGCAACAATTTTAGAAATTCAATCCAATTTTCTTATGAAAGGGCAGAAATCCACACACGTTATTGATGCAAGTCAAGGCAGCACTATATGAAGCACAAGAGTAATGAGCTCGTATAAATGCTTCAGCTTTCAGCCTCTCAGCTTTTTGGATGAACTGAGCTGTGTATTAGTAAACTGCTTCATTTAAGATGAAATCAAATCAAACATTTCAGTTCTATCTAGCAATTTCCTAACATCAAATCAAACACCTGTCACTTCAAATAGTGCATATACCAATATTCCTATGATGTTCAGCAATTTATGTTTGGTGGGCCGCATCACAAGAGAGTTGAATTCTTACTGTTATCTTGTTTCATTTTAGTGCAATTTCATCTCAACATTCTTGTCTTACCATCACTTAATACATCTAATGATGTGTCTCAAATATCCCAAACCTTCATTCTCAGTTGTAGCACTAATAGAAATTTCCAAGAAACACTTCCTCCTAATTGTTGAACTTTCAGGTGTCTTCCGGCTTTTGGTCACAACTATATTTTGTTGCACGAATAAAACTATATATGGAAGGACGACCGATCAAACTATAGAGCAATGCAGAGTGATCCCTTCATTCAAATCCCAACAAATTTCTTGAAAACTAAAATTACCTAATCGGGTGACGCCAACGCGAGATGAGGAGGCGGGCACCTATCAAGGAAGGCGGAAAAGGAGATGGGCACCACGGTGAGACGGGCTCGGCCGTGGCGGCGGATTCACGGAAGGAGGGGATTGTCGTCTCTTTAGGAAGAAGTGATGGTGGTCTCAGAAACTCAACTCTCAGTTCTCACAATCTCAATTTGACGCCTGACCTGAACTCTCAGTATGGGTATTAGTCGGTTTATGGTTCGAGCTCGAGCTCGAGTTCAGCACATTTGTTAGTTCAGGCTCGAGCCACACTGACTTACTGTGCGAAATATAAATTATTACAAAGAGGAGACCTTGGGTCCCACAAATTTCAGCCATTACTTAATTAAATTGTAACACTTATTTCAGAAAATTAAGCAATGTCTTAACAATTTCAGCACTTAATTAACTAATATGGACTTTTATCTCAGCAAATTAAAATTCTTTGCACTATGCAAGCAATATTTCAGCAATAAACTCACATATTTTAAACTATAATTTCAATAGTTGAGCAAATAAAAAATTTAACTCTAATTCAACAATTGCAATATGAAAATTTGCAAAACTTATAGAAGCAAAACAAAAAACAGAAAAAGATCAAGAGCAAAATATGGGGTTATAGAAGAACCTAAGAGCCATGATTTTCGACAGCAAAATATGGGGTTACAAAATATGGGGCAAATATGAAGTCAAATATACAGAAGAACCTAAGAGCTATGATTTTCGAACTTTTACAGGCTTCGCTTGAAGTTCGTATAAAATAAAAAGAGACCTTAAGAGATGTAATGGCAAACGGTGCTGGTAGATAGATTTGGGGCTTGGTTTGTGGGGTTAGGGTTAGATTTGAAAGTTGGTGGGAAAGAAAAAAAGTTGACTGGTGGTGATGGTGAGTCCCGAGTCGTGAGAATTGAGAAATGAGAAGACTCACAAAGAAATTGAGTAATAAAGACAAGCTGTTCAAACCCAAGAAAAAATAATGGAGACTAGGTGTTTGTTAAAATGTACCTTCGAGATGAATCCTCAAGTCCCCAGAAAGGCAAGAATGGGCCAAGAATATCGAAGGGATTCCGACAAGGAAATGATGTAAAACCTTTATGTGAGCAAGATTCACAGTGGACTAAGAGGTTTTGGGAGGAAGAGAGTGGGGTTTATGGTAACGAGAGAAGATATATCCTCTGTTTGGTTGCAGTGATGGAAAGGTAATTTATATGAGCCGGGGGGGTATGGAAATGACTTTGCTCGTTTTTGCATTTGCTATTTGATATAATTATAAATATATTATTATTATTTAAAAATTATAAGAAAAATATTTTAATGTTTGTTTAATCATAGTTTTTTCTGTTCATTTTTTTGAAATTCATCAAATTTTTATGGTGAGCAAATTAAATAACCTTTTAAATTATAAATTAAAATTTTAGACTATTTTTTCTAAAGTATTAACATAGTGATTTTTAACTCATCCTTTACAGTTTACATAATTATTTTTTGTTTGAGAGAATATTTATTTTTTAAAATAAAATAATACTCGTAGTTATACCAACTCTCATGAAAGGTAGCTGCTATTTATCTTAAAAAATTATAAATTTATTTGCAGTAAAAACTAAAAATATTTGAAAATAAAAGAAAAAAATTATAGAGTTGAAGTGTTTGAGCGTCTCAACTTAATATGTACAATTATAATAATAAGTTGTACAAAATGGTAGAAAATTACTTATACTTTAAGCTTAAAATAATTTAATTTAATAAAAAAATATTATTTTCATTTATTTTCAAACAAACAATTAATAAATAGTTGTTTGGTTATATTTTCAAGTTGTCTTTCTTTGTTCATGGTAGATTGAGAGAGAATGATAGAGATAAGTGTATGTATTTTCTTTATTAAAAAGTTCGATTTTGTATTTTATATTAAGGATAAATTATAGCTATAGTTTTTTAATTTTGATATAATTATGAATATTTATTATTATTTGAAAAATTATAAATATAACCTCAATTACTACTCACCCTTGTTGATATATATCTTTTTTTAAATGGTTTGACAATTGTAAACTATTTTAGGATGTCTAAAATAAATAATTCATATCGTATATTAGTCCATAAAAAATAATTTAAAATAATAAAAAATATATAAAATTATAATTCATAATTTAAAATGTCATTTTGTTGGGTTCATAAAAAAAAGGAAAGAAAGATTGAATGAACATTAAAATGAGGGGATATTTGTAAATTTTTAAACGAAATTTGTATTTATTATTGTACCAATTTTAGGAAAGGATAATAAATTTACCCTTATATTATTATATGATAATTAAAGATAAGTTAAAGCATGTTGAATTGTGTGTTTTATAAAGATATAAGCAAATATTTAAGATGTTGTTTTGCTGTGCTTTTTTTTTAGTGAATTGTTTATAGTTAAATCGTTAATTTTAATAATCACAATCAGTATATTCCAATTATTGATATCAAATATGTATAATTGAATAATATATACTATTATAATAGATCATTAGCTATCATTAGAATAGACTAATACTCACACAGCGTACATTTCTTGTATATTGGAGAGCAAAAAAATTGTACTTTTGCTCATTTAGTCCAAAGATTAAAAAAGTATAGCATTTGGAACCATAAAATATAATAATTTTTGTCTAATCGAATTAAATCTGTCACAATTTTTATTCTATAAAATAAAAAATAATAATTCTCTATTATAAATATGATAATTTCATAAATTATAGAACCAAAAATATAAGATATTATGTTGAGTGCGATAAAAAATGCACTTTTGCCTTTGGAACAAGAAATAAGTATAGTACTGAAAACCCCACAAGGCCCAAATTATATTTAGCATTCATGAGGTTTGCTTTCATTTAATAAATAAGTTCCTCTATTAGTCAAAATTTACCAAATCTGTTGATATTAACAAAAATAAATAAAAAAAAATTAATATCTACCCTCAATTCATTTATTACAAACTTATTGCATGTCAAATAATTTTTTTCCAACTAAAATATGTTTATAACGGTGAGAATATACATCATCTCATGCATTAATGCATGAAAATATATAGGATAATTTGGTTATAGAAATATTTATCTGATTTGCAACAAATCAGTTTTTTCAATTGAATGTACTAGACGTAATTTTTCAAATCATATGAAGTTTATTTATAATTATATCAAATCCCAAAAAAAAAAAAAAAAAAAATGTAAGTATCCCTTGTGTGTGTGTTTGATTTTTCTTTTTTGTTCTTTAAGAATAGATCTGGGTAGGTTAAACCTAAAACTATGTAAACATACCTGGCCCAATTGCACTATTTTTAACTTTGGATTACAGAATAGAAAGAATAAATAAAATTGGAAACTGAAGCACTATATATGTACAATTTAATTTTTTATTATATTTAGTTAATTAAATAAATTAAAAGAAAGTTAAATGAATTGCTTACCAAGAATGATAAGATATATTAATTTGAATATATATTATTCATATATAATTGATAAAACTAATTAGTTAAAGAATGATAATTTGTGGGAGAGAAAAGTAAATGTATAGTACTCTAATCAATCCATATACATTGCCTACAAAAAGTAATTTTTCTGAGCCATGAACCTTAACATATAGATTTAGATACATAAAGATTAGTTTTGAGAGTAAAACAATCTTACTATATTTAAACTTGCCAATTTACTCCCATGTTCTAAATTTTATACCAATCGTATGTTTAACTGTAATTTACCCCCTAAACTATATAATTATTATCCAATACTTACGTCAAAAGATTAGATGACCCTTTTGCTGCTATTTTAATTGGTCACACTTTAAAACAAATTGCCCTTTGTAGTAAGAGTGCAAATCTAATCAGAAATCACCAAACTGCAAAATCAGTTACAGTGGGGTAAGAAAGTGAAACAAACAATACAAGCAAAAGTTGAGCCTCCCAACAAAACAGACTTAAATTACATGTTGTTACAGTATCAGCAAAGAGAAATCTTCTGACATGCACAAAGTGAGTAAACGGGAAAGAATAGTAAAATCAAAACTGAGGAAGCTTTCTTCAGCGACATTCTCAAAAGAAGCTCTTATTGTCTCAACTTCTCTTTGTTTTTATTGCCTGTTGGTCCATGAATCGGGTCTGGTGGAAGGTGTGTTTACGTTTTTTCCTATTCATGGAAGCACAGCTCTCAATTCTTTTCTGTCTGCTCCAAATGCCTGCAGTAATACATGTTTCAGTTAAATGACGAACCACATTGGCTTGCTACTTAGAATAATATCAGCAGCAGGACATTGTTTGCAGCAATTGTTAGTAGTATCACAGTACATGTTTTTACACTAAGTATTCACATATCACATCTCGAAATGGAAGCTATAATCTTTGGCCCACCTCGTCACCAAGAGTCCGTGTTATGCTATACTATGTGTAATACTTCTAAGCAGGCATCAACCAAATTAGGAAATACAAACGCCATAACATAAACAAATGGAATGTAAGCAGGAAGGTGGACGAGATGTGACCAGAGCAGGCTTTTCTCCCATAATCCAGAGTGGTCAAGCTACAGGTCATTCAACGGAATACATTTTTTTCTTCTGACATTGCAATAGATTTTATTTTTTCACAAATTTAAGGAGTTATTTTTCAGCCTAACCAGACGAGGTCTGTGAAATCTATAGTTCGTAGACTCATCCTTAACTAAAACAGATCATGGGAGACAAGATAATATCGTCCCGGTCCTGTTTGTAGAGTAAATGCCCTATACAGAAGCTCAAACTATGAAATTAAAGAGTTAGCCAAGTAGTTTACAGGCAAAAGACGAATGTCAGCACTTAAGCTTCTCAGTGTCTCCCAAAAAATAAATGAGGATGGTAAAAGCAGTTGTACCTCAACCCCCAGGCCTTTGACATATACATTAGTAAAAAGCTCTGACGGATCAGGCAAGGGACTCTCCTGCAGAACCAGATGGATATATGTCGTCATACAAACCAAGATACCATGAAGTGCTATTGTAGATCCATTCTGAATAAACATGAGCATGAAGCAGTTCTAACCTTAGCTTGTGCAATGGCTTCATCTACCTCTTTCCTTACTTCTTTCTCAGTATCCTGAGACAAACCAAAAACAGTACGTAATCTCACCATGATTTCATTCTTCAGCAGAAAAGCTTCAGTCAAACTATTCATTCAGTTAGGAAGTCCACAATCGAAAACCAATAAATATGCAACAGAAGAAACAAAAAGGAGAGCTGATTCCGGAGAAATTGGATCCTCCAGGCACAGAAGTAAAAAAGAGATATTATTATGTTACCTTCAGTTCCTTTTCAGTGGCTAGATCATGAGATAGTATAAGCTTTCTGATTCTTTCAATAGGATCACGTTCCTGTAGAGAGGAGAATTGAACAAACACATAATATGAAGAGTACAATACTTATAATCATGAGAGGTATTCAAACTATATTACCTGTCTGATACCACTAATCTCATCACGCGTACGATAGGTGCTTCCAGGATCAGACATAGAGTGTCCATGATACCTGTAGGTGTCCATTTCGAGAATCTGAACAGAACCAAGGGGTATATATTAGTTTTATTACATAGTAAAAATGAAGAAATACAACAGAGTTCTAATTTAAGTGTCAAAGGACAGAGCCACCTGCTCACTTGAGATCAATGAGAAAGGCCATTAAATATAATGACTATGGAGTGCAGGAGCTTCAGCAACAAAGATACGGCGCAGTATAAAGGATGGCTATATAACTCATGAATGAAAATGGCAATGCTTACAAAGAGATGATATTCATCTGCAATGTGTCATCTGCTTTTCCAATTTCACTTGCTTAGCAACAAGGAAAAGCGCACTAAAAAAAGGACTTTCTTTAAAAATGTAAAATGATCCAGAAGAACCACCTGTTGAACCAGATTGGTTCAACCATTCCTTATGTAAGCAAGTCCTCGAACATTAAGATGGATGGTACTTCTTTCCTAAGCTAAAACTTCAAGCAGACAAGATCTAACTAACACCATTATGTCTTGACATCCTGATGAAAAGTTTCAGACATGTCATATTAATTTATAAACCTTAAAAGAAGACGCTCGTGGATCCCATCATAACAAAACCAGAAATAATGCAGCACATATTATTTAGTCGACTCATGCAAGCTTTATTGTTTTCCCCTAAATATGCCAAAATTAATCTAGGAAAAGCTTTTGTTCTGTTCTAGGCTTCTAGGCCTGATAGAGCGTATCAGTGCCAACAGTATTAAACATGGTATATGAAATAAATATTTGTGAAAGCCCAATAAAAGAAGTGAATAGTTACATGGGGACTACAGAAAAAGGCATATGAAAGGTACATAAATGTATTAAAATTGGAAGAATCTTAATGCGTGCACTCACAATTGGTCCATTCTTGAGGGCATACTCCTTTGCAAACTTGCAAGCTTGTTTCACAGCGAGGGCATCCATACCATCCACCTGTGGATACAAATATGCAATTCATTAGAAAAAGAAAGAAATTTATGTGTTTAGGATACAACTAACTTTTCTATCACCTCATATCAACAATACTTCTTTCAAAAGTCAACATTCTTTCAGCTTAACATATAGGTTATCTTGTTTTCACAAAACATTTCATCAAGAGTCAAGATAACACATAATTTAGGTTGTAAGGCGGATCTGATCTTAGCACTGCTTCCACAGATTGCATGTGCGAATCTGTTTAAATACAAATACAGGGGATACAAGAAGTAAAGTTCAGAAAAGGTGATAGAGGCAGACATCAAATGTGGCTTTCAAAAAGGTGATAGAGGCAGACATCAAATGTCACTTTATATTCATGTATTCGAGGTGTCCATTTATCACCATAAGCAAAAGATGGTGCTATTCAAATACCAATGGATTAGTCCATCTCATAGGAGACCATCCTTATGAAGTCACACATTCTGCAATCAACAACTAGAATAGGATAAAAGTATTTTTTCCCAATTGGTGTCAGTTGTAGCAGAGTACTTTCATACCTTTAGAACTGAACTTCCATGAAGTGAAGAATCGCAAAACAACCAGAAAACATTTTGGATTCTCAAAAAATAGAAAGCAACAGAATAAATAGAAGTAAAATATACCAAACTCAGGCTTAATAATTCATTATCAGCTTATTGCATCCCCTGCCTTCTCCAAATTATCGATCTTCTATGGATATGTCATAGAAATTAAGGAAACGCCAACAGACATGGAGGAGGGAAAAAAACCGGTGTTAAAAGGTTTATTGGTTTACCACACATCATTTTTTAGCATGTGCAGAGGTATAATTTCAGCATAGCATGGCAGAAAGGGCAACAGGAAAATAGCCCTAAGCACAAGCTAAACAAAATTTGGACTAATTCTCTCTAACAGTCTATTCCAAGCCTAAGTCGTCCCATAAAGCATTTCAGCAATTGGAATAGAATACATGCTCCATTTGTCCTAGATGTTACCACTCACACTTCCCCATTTCCTTTAATTTTCAAAATTTTCCTCTCAATTAAAGCAATAATGTAATATCAGTAACTTCAACTACTACTTTTAAGAACACTTGTAAAAGCACACATAAGTTACTCGTCTCAGATTTTGACTAAGAATCTATGCCTGGTCAAACTGGACCAGAGGGTATTGTGTAAATAAGAATGGGAAAATCCCATTTTACCTTCAATCCTGGAACATAATCTCCTCTCTTGTAATATGCTGGACTCTTCGCCGCCCTCCATTCTGCGGTGCCCATTCCATCTGTGTGCCAATCCAATTAAGCAAATCAAACGTCTGAACTCGCATACAATTATATCTGTGTGCTCCAGAATTACTTCCAATGTCAAACATATACAGACAGCATATACTTTAATCAATTGAGTTTCGTGAACTGAAGATTTTAGAGCATCACTAAGAAAGTCTTTATGATTTCCTTCCTTATCCCAAATGAAAGTGAGGGAAAAAAGTGGAATGTCATATGTATCCAAGTATTGGGTTTAACAACACATCCAGGTAACAAAATTCTATCAATCAGGCTGAATCATGCACAAAGTATTTACAAAAACATACTTTGAATGTACAAAACAAATCAAGCACTCATCCTCATAGCATTTTTACTCAAAAATCAATAGAGAATGCAAAAGCTCGCATTAGTCAAACATCTTACACTGATTTTTCTTGCAGTAACTAACATATAGGAAAATAACAACAGCATTTAAAACATATCTCAGAATTAGTACCACAGTTAATAATGCATTTCTCTCGTATACACCCAGAATCAAGGATCAACGGAGTTGAATCTTGTATACTTCATTTTCAATAGAATCCGTACAACTTTTTCTTTTCAATATTTCAAAGCATTAGAGATGAAAATGCATTTCAAATCAATACAAATGAAAATGCAGATTTTCTGAAACTTTTTTCAAACATCTTACAGTGATTATTCTCGCAGACCAATATAGCAGGCAGATCCCACAGCGCCGCCATATTCAACGCCTCAAATAGCTGCCCCTGGTTCGCAGCACCATCGCCATACATCGCGAACGTCACATTCTCGTCCTTGCTGTACTTCTGTGCGAAAGCCAATCCACACCCCAAAGGAACCTGCGCGCCAACAATCCCATGTCCGCCATAAAACCCTCCTTCCTTCTTATAAAAATGCATCGAACCTCCCTTCCCCTTTGAGCACCCGTCTTTTCTCCCCATAAGCTCCGCGAACGCTTCCAAAAGCGTCCCTCCACGCCCCAAGAAGATACAGTGATCCCGATATGCGGTGATTATGCAATCCTTTTTTGTGATTGCAGCTTCCATCCCGACGGCGACAGCTTCCTGACCGTCGTAGAGATGGCAAAATCCGCGGATAAGTTTTGCCTTGTAAAGCGAATCGGCAGCGATTTCCATGCGGCGCATTAGAGCCATGTCCCTGAAGAAGGAGAGCAGTTCCTGAGGGGTGGTCTCAACTGAGCGGGACGGGGGATCGATCTTGTGACCGGTAAACGGGAGTGAGGTCTCAACAGTAATTGGGGAGGTCGAGGCGGTGTTGAGGCAGCGCGTGGAGGAAACCGAGAAGGCCGCGGCGGAGAGGGTTCTCTGGAAGGTGGCGGCGCGTTGAGTCAGCTGAGCCATTCGTGGCGCTGGATTTGGTTGACTGCTGGGTAGGTGGCGTAATATGCGTCTGTTGAGATGGCGAAAGGGCGAGATACGGTGGTTTGGTTTGGTGAGTGAGAAAGAAGAGGTGACAACGGCCGAGAGAATACTCGGAAGGAAAACACTAATATATAAATAATGTCAAGTGTTGGGGTCTAAATGGAACAAAATGAAAGTCAGCAGTTGAGTGCGGATAACAAAAGATTTTCTGTCAATTATTACTCCTACTACCAACCTTGCTAAATTTATCTAACCATCTTCCACATTCCATGTTTTACTATTAAATTTCAAATAGATAATAATATTATGATTATATAACAAATTAGTAATAATAATTGTATTTATATTATTATGAAAATTAAAAAGTAATGCGGCGTTACTTCATTGGACGAATGTTATCTAATAGGCTTAATACCAGCTTCACGTTTTGATTTTGTTTATAAAAAACGCATCATTACAAAGATGATGTATTAGGACTTTGAGGTTTATAAGTCATTTAAACTCTTATAGAATATTATCTGATTGGCTCCATGCCGGTCTCACGATTCGATTTTGTTTTGAAAAGATGCAACACTATGAAGAAGAGAACATTAAAACTTTGAAACTTATAAGCCACTCAAGTTTTCTGTTGAAAATGACATGGCCGGTTGTATACGTCTCAAGGTCTATATGTGGGAGCTTGAGTTTGTAATTTGTGCGAGCTATTGTCACTCATAGAGGGACGCCTTGTTAGAGCTTCACGGTAGGCGGCTCTGTACAGAGAGGAGGCATTTGGTTGCAACATATGTCTTTTCGTGATATTGTCTGCTCTAATTTTATATAAAATTAGAAAATACGTCTTTGTAAGGAGATGAGACATCGTGGAGGCTTTTGAGCTACTCAAAGTCTTCATCTACAATGTGGGAGACGAACACTATGTTTGGATTCATGTTTTGGATGTTTTTGTTTTGGTGTTTTGGAGATAGAGAGAGAAAAAATACAGATAAGTAAGTATGTGTTTTGAGATAGATGGTATGTTTGGATTTGTGTTTTGATATAATATAAAATAAGTGGTGTAGGTTTGATGTTGAAATTTGGGAGACAGGAGTTACTGTTCATTGTCAAATCATGCATTTTAATATATATATTTAGTAATATATATGTGTATGTATATATAGTATTTTGTTTGTTAGTGAAATATAATATATATATTTATGATAAGAGAAGAATAAAAAATAATAAAAAAAAGTAATAAAAAAAATTAAATTACAATTGCACACCTAGTGAAGGTGTGCAAAACACAAAAACAAACAAAGTTTTGTGTTTTGGCCCATCTCTAAAATGGGACAAAACACAAAACCAAACATTGTGGAAAGGTTTGGGATTGGTACATGGCCTCATGCAACAAGGCGAGCGGTATTTCATTACAAAATATATTATCCGTTTTGACTTCATGTGAACCTTATAATTTTATCTTTACAAAGATGCTGCGCTGAGAAAATAAATTTTGAAATTTATAAATCAATCAAGCTTATTATTTACAATTGACTTGGAATGTATGGTTGTATTTAGAAACAAAAAAACTTAAAAAATAAAAATCATTTAGTAATTATTTTTGTATCATTTTATAAATAAAGTTAATTACTAAGATCTTGAGATATTAGTTTAATTTGTTTACAAGATTTACTAGTAATAAGCACGAGTGTTGCGTGAAAAAAGCATCACTATCCCCGTACGTCTCTTTACTCATAAATGGCATATATGAGTTTGTGGGCTAAATTACCTATTTTGTGAACAATGCGTATCATACAACTTCGACTTTTATGTATATTAGTAATTTGCGGCGCGCTTTATATATGTGCAACTATTATAAATATTATTAAAAATAAAATGTTATTATGTAATAATACAAAATAACAAGTTAATATCAAATTCATAAAAAAAACAACGACAAAAAAAAGATGGACGAAATTTTTAAAAGATAACTATAGAAAGATAATGTGGGTGGGAAGTTAGATAAAAATTAAATATAAAAAAAGTGAGAGACACTAAATAGGTGCTCTCTCTTAATAGATAGATAAATAATATATATTAAAGAATAATTACACTCTTCTTTATTGATGTTGGTGTAATTACACGTAGATATCTCGTGATTTGTAAGATTACATGTAACATTCTTGAGATTTGCTTTCGTCTAACAAATAGGCCCAGCCGTTAATCAAAATTCATCGAATTTGCTGACATTAACAATTTCTAAATGTCGTTTTTGTTGTTCTATCTTATGAGTCATTAGTAAATTTTATATCCAGTGGATTTGCTATACTATAAATAATGATATATTAGTTCAAAAATGAATTAGAGCATAAGAATTTGTGCGTATGTAAATTGTATATACTCTAATTAAAAATGTATTTATTTAAATTTACACTTAATCATATCATGTTCGTGGAAACTACGGGCGAAAGTGGCTATTGTGAGTAAAAATGGAGTTTTGTCTTCTTTTTTAAATTAGTATAGAAGATGTGCATGGGATTAGGTAATTTGGGCTTGACCATCATAGACTTCGATATGAATCTGTTAGTTAAAAGGCTGTACTTGAACCATCGAATATACTTCGACCTAATTAGCCAATGAAAATATAAAAAGAAAATTTATATTTATTTTGGATCGATTTATCAAGGAGCGTTAGGCCCAAATTTAATTCGGACTAATTGTAAACTTTATTATCTTGAATATATGTAACTCCCCGAATTTATTATGAATTTTAATTGAAAATATTAGTTTTTAGCCAATATATTTGCACTTATAATTTGTAATTTATTCAAAAATATTTTAGTGTCAACAATTATATTAATATATAAATCAAAATTTATAGATTGATTTAATTATATAATTATCACTTTTACATGAAAAAAAACAATAATATTAAATTTAAGTTAGTAGGGAAATTATAATTCAGATGGGATTTAGTTGAATTTTAATCAATTATATGATCAATGTAATATAATTGTGATTTGATTGAAGTACAATTGAATGAAAGCGATCAATGACGTGATAATTTTATTTTGTAATTGTTTGATTGACTAAATTGAGTTTGGGTAAGAATTTTCAGAATTAGTATTGGAAGATGGAATATTTGAAGGGCAAATTTGTATTATCACAAACATTCATCAAACCAAGCTGAAAACTGGCGAGAATTATCTGTAGAGAGAGCAAAGTATCTAAGTTGAACAGTAGAAAGAAGAAGTGCTGCTCAAATCCTCTCCCGCCATGACTGCCTTCTCTGTTCTCTCCTCTCTTTCTTACTCTCCTTTCACAGTACACAGCACCGACAAACTCTCGCCGCTTCCTCTGCTCAAACCATTTCTCCGATTCCAGTTCTTCCACGCCAGGAACCACTCTCACTTCGCAGCTGCCTACAAGTTTCCAAACTCAATTTTCCCTATTGAATCGTCTTCTCAACTCTC
Source organism: Sesamum indicum (assembly GCF_026168435.1). Lineage (NCBI taxonomy): Eukaryota > Viridiplantae > Streptophyta > Magnoliopsida > Lamiales > Pedaliaceae > Sesamum > Sesamum indicum. The sequence goes on along the minus strand of NC_142664.1, from coordinate 19,884,352 downwards.
CGAAGATGAAAACGAAGCGGAATCTGATGAGGAAGACGATGAGGATGATGTCGCGGCGGAAGAGTACGGCGCTGTTTCAGGTGAAATCGGTGGAGACAGTGAAGGAGAGGAGGAGGAGGAGGAAGACGATGACGGCGTTTCGGAGGACAGTGACGGTATTGGTGAGAAGTTTGGTGTTAGTGGCAATGATTCGAGATTTGAGGAGTTGAAGTGGCAGAGAGTGGAGAGGATTAGGAATGAAGTGCGGGAGTTTGGTGAGGAGATCATTGATGTCGAGGAGCTGGCCTCCATTTACAACTTCAGAATTGATAAATTTCAGGTATTTTTTGGTGCTCCGAACTTTAGGAATAAGTTGAATTTGTGATTCGCTTCGACTTAGTGTTTCTTTTCTTGGTGAAGGAACTCTAGTGTATAGCACTATTAATCATGTATTTGGGTTGTCCTAAGTTTCATTAGCGAATTACGTGTTTGAGCAAATGTCCGAGGCTATCTTTGGCGCTCTGGAATTTGGTGAAGAAAATAGTACATGAGAATGTCTGCTTGAATAACTTTTAAGGAGAGTTAGACCCCGAATGAGATGGGGGTATCGATTTCATTATGAGAGACATAAATTACTTTATACATTTGTCTAGTTTTCATGTCATGATCTTTCATCTACATTTTATTTTCTCTTACAACTTGGTTCTCATTTCGTTTGGAAGGAAAACCTTTTTCACTGTTTCTGAGTTTCAATATTACTTTCTGCCACTAGATAGCAGATCCCAAGTGCTGGTAGATGTCTGCATGTCGAGCACATAATCCCGTGAATGAACAGATTAGTAGCTCCTAATTTGAAGTCATGCAGAACTGCAGCTCGGTTGTGTTTATAAGTATTGATTATGAGAAATCTGAGAGCAGTATAAGTACGTAATGAACAAATATAGGTAGTGAGTTAATTGATTGGACGACTTTCTGACCAAATTTCAAATAACGTGCATGTTATGCTTTTCGATACATATGTGGATCAACATGAGATCATTCATTGGGCCTGAGTATGTAGTTTTGACTGAAAAGTCCACATAAGATAAGGTATCAGCTTCAGTCATTAATCTGAACCAATTAGTCCTTGGGAAATTCTAACCCAAGGGCCCTTCTGGAAACTAATGCACAGTTATTAACAATGAGGTACATAAGATCTTCTAGCTTGTGAGTGTATGAGGAAAGTCAGACTTGTGGAGCAAGTATGCATTCAAAAATCTAAGGTACGGTATGCTGGAGTTGTACTTTGATGGAATACCAAGGAGGATAGTAGCAAATTGCTCCAAGTTTTCTTAAAATTATATATCTGTAAGTTAGGGATTAAATGAGTATCACAACTTGTTCAATGCACGTTGATATTGTGAAATTTCTATTTTTGCGTTTTCCAGCGACTGGCTATTCAAGCATTTTTGCGAGGTTCTTCAGTTGTAGTTTCTGCACCAACTAGTAGTGGCAAAACTTTGATTGCTGAATCTGCAGCAGTCGCCACTGTAGCCCGTGGAAGGAGATTGTTTTACACTACTCCTCTCAAAGCTTTGTCGAATCAGAAATTTCGCGATTTCCGGTAAGGAATATTGGTTTCATGGAGTTGTTAGTGATAAAACTTAGGTATTTCTAAGTACAATTGTTATGCATTGTTTTCGCAGTGAGACATTTGGTGATAGTAATGTTGGGCTTCTTACTGGAGATTCTGCAGTTAATAAAGATGCTCAAATTTTGATAATGACCACAGAGATTTTGCGCAACATGCTGTATCAAAGGTGATTGTAGAACTTGATGGCTTTTCTTTTTATCTTTTGTTGGGCACTCAAATTCGTACTTGAAGGGATAGTATGGAAGTTTGTGTTTACAAATTTGTTCTTGTATATTGTTGATATTGGTAAGCCAATAGCTAACTCCTCAACCTTGGAAGACTTATCTTGCTCTTAATATGATTTGTTTCATAGTTTTCTTCTGCATTATTTTCTACATGCTACTCTTTAGTAATTAAATCTTTATGCTGTTGCATTTTGTGAGTATTTGATATCTCATCAAGCGTTTGATCCTTTGTTTTCTTTTTCTTTTTGGCTTTACATAAATGAGCCTGGTTTTTGTTTCTAGTTCTAATTCATAAGTTTGTCATTCAGTGTTGGAATGGCTTCCTCTGAAAGTGCACTTGCCCATGTGGACGTGATTATTTTGGATGAAGTACATTACTTGAGTGACATATCTCGGGGTACAGTTTGGGAGGAGATTGTGAGTAGTTCTGGACCTACAGAAAATGAAAGTTTATGCATTTGCATATGTTATTAATTGGTGCTTATGTAGGTAATTTATTGTCCTAAAGAAGTGCAACTTATCTGTCTGTCAGCAACTGTTGCAAACCCAGATGAGTTGGCAGGTTGGATTGGCCAGGTACTGCTTCTACTGTTGCCCTGTAACGCAGCTTTGGTGCATAGAAAGGAACTTTCCTGAAGTCCTTGGAATTTTATGGATTGAGACTGTTCAATATCCGGCTACCAATGTTGGCTTTAGATCTTGATTTTGATTAAAAAGTGTGAACTTAAGTATCATTGAGTGCCATCTTTTTTCATTGTGGTGTTAGCAAAAAATTTGAAAGCACCTTTATGTTCCAATTTGTTTGTATGTGTAGTTTGATTATGTTTTCTTTGTTTTTGTCATTATACTTTACTAATCTGACAATTCTGACCTTGTGTTTTGATTATTATAGCAATGTTGCTTTAAAGAACTATACCATGGATGAATGGGCATTCATTACCCATCTTTGTTCTCCTCTCTTTCTGTATCTTTTATTTCTTGCTCTTTTTTGTTCTGTTTCTAATCCTCTGTTCCTTTGTGATGCTTCAAGATTCACGGGAAAACTGAGTTAGTAACATCATCAAAGCGTCCAGTTCCATTGACTTGGCACTTTTCGACAAAGACAGCACTATTACCACTTCTTGATGAGAAAGGCACTGGCATGAACAGGTGATTCTCTATAACTGGATTAACTCCTTTTATAATAATAGGCTCTGATGTTCTCCTTCATTGTCTATACGGAACCAATTTACTGGTAAATACTGGACGGCAGGACCAGTCTACATGGTTGTAAAATTTTTCACAAGATGCCCTTCATTTCATTATGGTAAACTGCTCCCCTTACCATCGTAGAGACCCTAGAAAGTATTCAGGGCTGTTAAAATGAAGCAAAAGTTTATAACCCACATTCTAGAGTTTGTGGTCTGACCTCTTCTCACAATGAATTGAACTTTCTGTCGTTGTGTTTGAGGTTGCAGTGAACTTCGGTATCGAGGATATTTTTATTCTAAGGGCAGCTCCCTGATTGATAAATTTGCTTTCTTTTTTCTTTAGATTCCATCTTTTGATGTTGGAACAAGTAGGCTCTTGTAAAGTGAACTGTTTCAGAACTTTTCGATTAGCATTTACCATCAGGAATTTAAAGATCCTATTTTGGAAGCTAGATTCTAGTAGTAGCTATAAGAAAGTCTTTCCAGGTCTTCTCTTTAAGAAAAGAGAGACCTGAAGTGAGCTTAGTTGGGATTTTTCTTACATCTGGATCATTATGTTAATGTAAGTCGAATGCTAACTTATTGACCACCTATCATGGGTTGAACTCCATGCACCCTGAATTGTTTTCTGATAAACTTTCTTACATCTTTCGCTGAGACAGGAAGCTATCTCTCAACCAGTTACAACTTGATTCATCAGGAACTAGTCCTTACAAGGATGAGGGGTCTAGAAGAAGAAAATCAAGAAAACATCAGCTTGACGTGCCTACACTTTCAAGGAATGACATGAACTCTATTCGTCGTTCACAAGTATGAGCTGATGCTTATTGATCTTTCAATTGAAACTATATTTCAATCAAAACCATTTTTCCAATTTTTTTTTCTTTTTATAGGTCCCTCAAGTTATAGATACATTGTGGCATCTGAAAGGAAGAGATATGCTTCCAGCAGTATGGTTCATCTTTAGCAGAAAAGGTTGTGATGCGGCTGTTAAGTATCTTGAAGAGTGCCAGCTATTGGATGACTGCGAGATAACTGAAGTAGAGCTGGCGCTAAAGAGGTTTCGCATTCAATATCCTGATGCTGTAAGGGAGTCCTCTGCAAAAGGCCTCCTTCGAGGTGTTGCTGCACACCATGCTGGTTGTCTTCCCCTTTGGAAGTCATTTATTGAAGAACTTTTTCAAAGGGGGCTTGTGAAGGTTGTTTTTGCCACGGAAACTCTTGCTGCTGGAATCAACATGCCTGCAAGAACAGCTGTTATTTCATCTCTAAGCAAAAGGACTGAAACTGGCCGTACTCTTTTGAATTCAAATGAACTGCTCCAAATGGCAGGACGTGCTGGCCGTAGAGGCATTGATGAAAGGGGTCATGTTGTTCTTGTTCAGACTCCATACGAAGGGGCTGAAGAATGCTGCAAAGTTCTCTTTTCTGGACTTGAACCTCTAGTGTCACAGTTTACAGCTTCATATGGGATGGTGCTTAATCTACTTGCAGTATGGTCTTAATCCTTCGGCTTTTAAGGTGTACTTATCTTGATTTATAAAGATCTCACTAATATCATATGCAGGGGGCAAAAGTTACAAGTAGCTCATCCGCATCAGATGACTCAAATGTCTCACGCTCTGGACGGACACTCGAAGAAGCAAGGAAGTTGGTTGAGCAAAGTTTTGGAAATTATGTAGGGAGCAATGTCATGCTTGCTGCAAAAGAGGAACTTGCTAGAATACAAAATGAAATACAAATACTGGCTTCAGAAATTACTGATGAAGCTATTGATAAGAAGAGCAGGAAGCTTTTGTCGCAATCAGCTTACAAGGAGATTGCTGATCTTCAGGAAGAACTAAGGGTATTTCACTTGCTCATTATTTTCTTAAGTTGAAGACCGCTGCGGAATGGTTGTGATTCATATATCCTTATTCTGCATGATCTAATTAAAGTTTTCTTCTCAGGCAGAAAAACGGGTTCGGACTGAACTTCGGAGAAGGATGGAACTTGAGAGAATTTTTTCTTTAAAGCCTTTACTCGAGGAGCTTGGAAATGGGCATTTACCTTTTATGTGCCTGCAGCATACTGGTTCAGATGGTGTTCAACATCAAATTCCTGCTGTTTATCTGGGGAAGGTTGATTCTTTGAACTCTTCAAAAGTAAAAAATACGGTAAGCTTGGCCTGTTCATCCTTCTTCTCCATTTCTATTAACTTGGAAATCTATAGTTTTGTCATTAATTACAAAAATGCATGTTGCCCTGGCCTGTGTCAGCTGTATACAGCCTGGGTCCTTTGAGTGCAGGCATTTACGTTAAGACATTCTCTAGCACATTATGCCTCTGTCTGCGTTTTCAATGTTTGCCTGTATCCAGTTTTAGCTTTTTTCTTTACTGTTTTTCACAGGGTGAATATCCTGAAAAAGGTTTCTACAGCTGATGAAAATTGAAGAAATCAGTGTTAGTTCTGTATTATCATTTGCAATGAAGCATACGTTTTCCCTTGTAGGTGTAACCCAATGAAGTTCGGTATCAGTGCATGATATTGCAAGTTAGAGTGAAAGAGTATTAAGTTTTTTTGGAATGATTTGGTTGCATTTCGTTCTCTTTGTTGAGATCTATTTTCTAATATGTTTCCACCTCACCTGCAGGTTCATGAATCTGATTCTTTTGCACTAAATGATGACATTTTTTCAAGCGATGCTAAGTCTGGACATGCCGTTGAGCCATCTTACCATGTAGCTCTCGGTTCAGATAACTCTTGGTACCTTTTCACAGAGAAGTGGATAAAAACAGTCTACAAAACTGGGTTTCCCAATGTTGCCTTGGCTCCGGGGGATGCTTTGCCTCGTGAAATAATGACAATTCTGCTTGACAAGGAAGATGTGCAGTGGCAAAAGGTTGCGGAATCAGAACTTGGTGGTCTTTGGTCCATGGAAGGATCTCTTGAAACGTGGTCTTGGAGTCTAAATGTGCCAGTGTTGAGTAGTCTTTCTAAAGATGATGAGGTAATCCTGGTAACTGGTACATTTCCTTTCGTGTTTTTTCTTAACACATAATATTTTGCTCTAACTGCTTAGTATGTAAATGTGCGCCAACATGACTTTGGCAAAGCAGCGCAAAAGCGTTTAATTTAAATAGGGGAACAGGCTAGGTGGAAACACACTAATTATCTTGAATATTTTCCTGAAGCAAAGGGAAAAATATGCAATTTATTTCTCTGACAAGATCTGGGTAATCCACATCATATTTTTATCAGATATGTGGCATGCGGTTTCCAGCTGTTCACTAACGGATCATTATCGATTGTTGGGCCCAGAAAAGGTGCCTCAAAGTCCCAAACCCTTAATATCCACCTATTATAGTGACCCAGTGCCACCTTACTTTGCTATGTATATCAAATACATATATTTACATAAGAAAGCAGCGGAAAAGAGTTGTACCTGGAAAAATCAGTGTGATATGAAATAGTTTAATTGTATTCTTGTATTCTGTAACCCATCTAAGAATTTTCTTTGTGATATATTTTTTTACCTCATCATTTATTCCCCAGTAGAATGTCTCTTGATTATCATTTTCGTTATGCCAAAAATCATTTTCAAACAGTGACGTGCAAGTTTATTACTTTATTTATCTTGATGCTCTAAGGTGCTACAGCTCTTCTAAAAGTCGAAGCTCACATCTCCTCACTCTTTCTCTAACCCCTCCTCCCTCCCTCCTATCTCACTATTCTCTGTTCATTGTGGAACAAGAAATGAGATTGGATTATAAAAGTCATTTCACACTTGTTGGTATATTACTTGTTAAAGAGCACAAATCAGCAGGCTTCACTCATATTTCTCTATGATTTTCTTTTCATGGTCTCAATCGCCATACTTATATATTTTAGCCTCATGATTGGCACATTGGTGTGATATAGAAACACAAGTTTGGGTTCCATATTATTCAAACATGGAGTATCTCATTCATTCTTGAGCCACAATCTTACGTTTTCTACAATGCCATTGAATGGCCGCTGACCTTTGTACTTTATAAATTGCAAGGGAAGTTTGTCACTCTAAGCTGTATGTTGGAATTGTAACATGTCAGTGAAATCAATGGTTAATTGTATTTGGGTTTATTTGTAGTTTCAATCTCTCATACAGTTCACAATTGTTTCTCTGTGTTCTCTTATTAGGTTTTGGAGTTCTCTGAAACATATCAAAATGTTGTGGAATGCTACAAGGACCAAAGAAACAAGGTTTCACGTCTGAAGAAAAAGATAGCACGTACAGAAGGCTTCAGAGAATATAAGAAGATTATAGATGTTGCTAAGTTTACTGAAGAGAAGATAAGGAGATTGAAGACTAGATCACGACGTTTGATCACTCGTATTGAGCAGATTGAACCATCTGGCTGGAAGGAGTTTCTGCAGGTAATTGCAAACACATAATCGAACTTTCCCATATAGGATGGCCATTACTGTTTATAAGTAAATCCGGCATATGAAGCTGAAACATTGTTTTAAAGTTGGCTCAGTAGTTTCCATAATGTGGACGTTCTGATCATGTTTTGTGAGAACTCTCCTTTGTTCTGATTTCTGTTTCAAATTCAGATTTTTCTTCCTACTGCTTTCCAAATTTTTCCAAGCTTGAATAGAAATTTTTATATTGCAAAGTAAATCGAGTCTTCTAAGATCCAAAAGACAATTTCCTTTTGCTGACTCTTAGTCTGAGTTTCTACTTCAAGATTTCTGCATTTTACATTCTCTTTGTTTCATACACATATATCCATATATATATATATATGTCAACATCAGTCCATGTCGGTGTGTACAAATATGTTTTCGCACACTAAGTCACAGCACAGGGTGTCAACCATTATGTGTTAGAAAGAATTTCGACCTCCTATATTTGATCAGCTTGGAAGTGGGTTTGTAATCATTTTGATGGGATATAATGATTAGGTGAAAACATTGATATTTAGGAAAGAAAAAAACCAGTTGTTCTGAACAGTGCTGATTCGGGTACTTCAACAAATTCTCATCTGCCTTTTGACCTGAATTAATGCCAACCAATTTCTATTGTCTACCAGATCAGCAATGTCATACGTGAAGTTAGGGCATTGGATATCAACTCCCATGTTATATTTCCCCTGGGTGAAACTGCTGCTGCAATTCGAGGAGAGAACGAACTCTGGCTAGCAATGGTTCTTCGAAATAAAATTCTCTTTAATTTGAAACCTGCACAGCTTGCTGCTGTTTGTGGAAGTCTAGTTTCTGAAGGAATTAAAGTTCGGCCGTGGAAAAATAATAGGTACATGTAGTTATTTTTTGTTAGTAGTTTTCTTTTCCCAATTTCTATAGGGTAATCAGTAATGTTAGATTTGCTCTGAAGTTCCACTTACTAAGAGTTATATTACTTAACCGCACATTTGGTGAACAAAACAAATACTCCAACCTCCAATTATAAGATGCTAAGCATTTTCTCGTTTCTCTTGGCAGCTATATATATGAAGCCTCCACTACTGTTATGAATACGATAGCCTTTTTGGAGGAACAAAGGAGCTCACTTTTACAACTCCAGGAAAAACATGGGGTGAAGGTATTGTTAATGGACTGAAGGGAATTACATGCAATTCTGTTGCATAATTAAACTGAAATATGCGTTTTCATGTAGATCCCGTGCTGCTTGGATAGCCAATTCTCAGGCATGGTTGAAGCCTGGGCTTCTGGTCTAACTTGGAGAGAGATTATGATGGATTGTGCCATGGATGAAGGAGATTTAGCTCGTCTTTTACGACGAACAATTGACCTATTAGCACAGGTAGGCATGTTTGTTGATTTACGCATGCCCTGTAGTAATTTGATCACCCTAAACGCCTTCTAGTTTATGTTTCCTATTAAACTATCAAGAACTCTCAATTGTACTCTTTATATTTCCGCACATCTCATCTCCAACTTCTCCTCATGCTTGTCCTTTTAACCGATTGCAGGTACCTAAACTGCCTGATATTGACCCACTGCTGCAGAGCAATGCAGTGAAAGCATCCAGCGTCATGGACCGACCACCCATAAGTGAGTTAGTAGGATGAAAGTTTTACCTCCAAACGATTGCCGAATCCACTGGTATTAACTTCCAAATTCTTATATACCGTAAGGTATACAATATTTTTTGTTCTCTTCTGATAAGAGAACTAGTTTTATTTATTCAAAGCAATGTAAGTAAGATACCAATATTTGTATAGCAGATAAAGGAATATCATTGTTTCCAAAGTGAAGCTAATCATCTGGGCTACATCATGTAATTTAATGATAACATTTATCGATTACAATTTTGGTTACGCCTTAATCTTCTGTTACAAATTTGGTTACGTATTATCAGCGATGTTGTAATCCAATGCAAGCAAATGAACCAAATACAGAGACACACCAAATGAAGTAGGCACACAAAAACTTACGAACATCATTTAAAGATTTACTTGGGACTCAGCGTCAAGTAATTGAAGCACAAATTTAAAGTTTTATCATACTTTTATTTACTTGAGTCAAAAAAATAAAATGAATAATTGATTACAAAACTAACAAAATGTGTACAAATAAAAAAATTATTAACAAGACTAATGAATCAGGAAAAAATAGCTTTTTGTTGTTGAAAGAAGTAAGTATAAACAAAAACATATTTGCAATCATAACACTTACTTTAGGAGTCTTCTCCTTAATAAATAGTTAAGTGCGGCAGTGACCAATCTAATTAAAAATTTAATTAACCCTGCTAATGTGGCATCATAAACCTAATATATATGATTCGTGTAGAAATATGCGATCTTTTCGAGTATGTCATGAACTCGTTGTATTCCTCTCAAATATCTAAATAGGCCATGAGAAGAAATAAGAAGGTGAGGCTCGTTGGGTGCATCCCCAATTAAGACCCCAATGCTCAAATTAGTACGACTTCAAGTTCGAGATGCAAGGAAATGATCTCAAGTAATTAAGAGGTCGAAAGCAATAAATATAACATACCCCTAATATTCAGAAATGGGAGTATTATAGGCTCAAGCCTACAGTGCTAAGTGGGCCACGTAGCGTAATCTTGAAGGAAGCGTTGTCGGAGATCATATGATGATACAACAAACACATCTTTTAGGTCTGTTCACCGGCTTGTCGAAGCTGGTAAAGTCCAACGACCCGACCCATAGCCACCTGCGCGGATCTTGTGGTATTTTTCATAATTTTGCCCCAAATGGGGGTATATTGTTCTTTTTCCTTGATAAATGGGTATTATCCCTATTATTACTCCCCCACTTCTTCTAGTGTAAGAATTTGCACTAGGAGAAGTGGAACAGTCGTTACCTTTAGCCCGAGCTATCGCATCCATTAGTTTTGATACACGTGTCCACATCTAGGGAATCTGCTTGGCGTTCCTTTTCATGCACATCCTCTATAATATGGGTCATTTTGAATTTTGACCGTCGCTGTCAGAGTTCTCCGCACGAGTTCGCATTCCCATATGTCTCGATCTCGATCACCACCCATAAGGTACTCAAGTTTTCCTTTGACTTCAACTCTAGTTCCGATTCCTCTTCTGGGTCGTCAGCGACCTCTCCTCAATCTGGGTATGTAGTTATTCACGATGCTCCTCAACCTGGTAACATGGCAGGTCCCTCTAAGATTAGCAAACTTAGATCTTCCTTAGGAGTAGCAACTCGCGAGGAAATCCATACACATGTTAAATACCAAGAAATGTTAAATAAGAATCCTTGGGCCAGTGTTACTAGTACTATAAAAATTCCTACTTATCGTATCCGAGAGAGATACTTAATTTCTCATGATTATGAAATAATAGTTCCTAGGTTTTTTGATTGCATGCATCATCATCCTCAAGGATTTTGCCCTTTTTCTCTTTTACATTTTGAGGCTAGCTTGTGTCTTCCCTTAGCCATCCCTGTAGCCAGTATACTTCGTGGTCTAGATCTATCCCATGCAATTATCCCCTAACTCCATCAGTCACATCATTCTTTTTATCATAATAATGCGAGCTCTCCACCACGAGCTTAGCTTCGATAATTTTTGGTCGCTATATTCCTTCATGACCTTGAAGAGGTTAGGCGCTAGGGTTCTTTTTTTATACTTGTCTGCCTGCAAGGATTTTAGATTTAAATACGTTAAAATCCAATATGGGTCATTGGAGGGAAAAGTTCATCTTCATTCGACCCCCTTCAAGCCAAGAGTGGCCCTTCCACTGCGATTGGAGCGCTTCGAAACCAGAACCTATAACAAAATAAGGGGGGCTGGAGGGTGATATGATTAACTCTTGCTAGTCAAACTGTAGAAATGAGGGTGACAAGTTAGTTCTCGATTGGCCTATTTCAAATAACAGCTCGGTACTGTGCACTAACGCCGAGCAAGATTCGTGGGAACTGTATAATGCTTGTTGTTTGTCTTGCGATCAAGCTGCACTTCTGAAAACTCCGCACACTCGTCTCAAGGAACACCACGCCCATGTTCTAATGCAGGTGATCTTCATTTCCTCCCTTCGCATATTGATTTTTGCTCGTGTATTGATTTTATTTCTTTTCATAGGCTCCTGCTTTCAATCGTAGTCTCTCCCTAAAGTGTACTGGTTTTCGTCGGAAGCAGATTCTATCTGATCGCAAAATTCGTGAGAAGATAACTGAGTCTGCATCTCGTGAGAAAGAGCTTGAGGATCGCCAGGCGACCCCAGAAGCTAAACTCTCGAGCCTAGAGAGCCAGCTAGCACAATCTCAAGCTAAAATTGCAAAGGCGAAGGGCGATGACTTCAAGAAGGGAAATGATGAAGGGTTCTCCGCAGGACGAGCAACTAGTAGGCTCGAGGGGATTGTTGAAGATCAGCAAGGGTATATTCATTTTGAGGAGTTCAGAACCGCGATCTCCACTACACATCTCCAAGGAACAAGCTATTTTCTAAAGGCTCCCGCATTCTAGGTCCCCATCAAAATCAAAGCAGCCAACTTTGTAAATGACGGCATTGGGAAATGCAAGTCTCAAGTGGCCAAACTTCATGGATTTGTTGATGGTTTTGATCAGAATCGCCTCAACCCCAAGGAAGATACCCCCACTGCACCAAGGAGAAGATGAATTTGCTGCATTGATAGAGGAAGTAGAGAATATGGGCTGATTTTTAGATCCCCTTAGTAATTTTTGTCTAGAAACTATTAATGATCCCTTTTCCAATATCGAACGACCTCCTGCGGTAGACTCAAAGAATATGCTAAGTAGATGGCCCTTCAATCTTTTTCATGTAATCTTTGGATAGAAGAATAATTCCAGATTTACGCATTTAGTCACTCTATTTTTATCAACGCATTTTTATTTCAACCTTCTCGCATGTTAGAATCTTTGATTGGCGCGACAGATATATAGCCTCTTCCAGATCTAATTTGGGCGATATTTTGCAGATCAAATTCTTCTAATTAATTGCAATTTTTTTCAGATCAAATTCTTATGGTTAATTGCGATTTTTTTTAGATCAAATTCTTCTAATTGATTGTGATTTTTTTCAGATCAAATTCTTTTGGTTAATTGCGATCTTTTCGGATAAAATTCTTCTAATTAATTTCGATCTTTTCTAGATCAAATTCTTCTGATTAATTGAGATTTTTCAAATGCACGTATGTAGAAACCTTTTTCAGGTTTTTAATATGCCTTTCGTAAGCTCAAAAAGTGATCTTTTCTAGATCCCTAACCACGTCTTTACATTCAATTATGTTCATGATCTTTTCCGATCAACAAAAAATCAAAATAAAGTTTCTAATCTCCTCTACAAGTGACCTCACACCTCTAATTGCCATAAAATTTTTTCAAGTTGTGAACATTTCAAGTTCGCAGTAGATCTTCTCCTTCCATATTGAAGCTTGTATGCTCCTAGCTTTTTTAATCTCAACCACCTTGTATGGTCCTTCCTGTCCAGGGTCTAGCTTGCCCACATGCTTCGATACTTCCACCTTTTTTTAAAACTAACTCCCCGACTTGGAAATGTCTCGATTTTATTTTCCTATTATAGCTTCTCATCGTTAAGCCCCTTATGGTGTAGATCCTTGCATATGCACGATCTCTCTTCACTTCAATCATTGTAAGGTCGAATGCCCTCTCTTCCTGGTTCCTTGTAGGATAGTACTGGGATATTCTTTGTGTCTTTTTTCCAATTTTTGCAGAAATAATTGCTTTAGTTCCATAAATTAGACAAAAGGACTCTCACCTGTCACCAACCTCAAGATCGTTCTATAAACCCACAACATTCCTGGTAGTTTCTTGACCTACAATCTCTTAGCTCTCTCTAGCCTTGTCTTCAGGTGTTGGAGCAGCGTACAGTTCATCACTTCCGTTTGTCCACTCGCTTGGGGATTCCCTATAGCCGTGATATTTTGTTGTATTTTGAGCTCTTTGGACCAAGCTACGGTCCCCTTTCCTTGAAATTGGGTGCCATTGTCCGAGATCAACACCCTTGGAATACCAAATTTGCAACTTATGTTTTTCCATATGAAATTTATCACCTCCTTTTTCAAAAAATTTTCCAAGGCCTCTGCTTCTACCCACTTAGAAAAATATTCAACCGCCATAAGTATAAACTTCTTCTTAGCTGGTGCTGGAGGGAATGGCCCTAAAGTATAAATTCCCCACTGGTTTAAGGGACATTCTATCTTAATTGGCTCCATTGGAGTCGCTAGTGTTTGTATCAAAGTTGCATATCTTTGGCAGCTTCACACCTTTTTGCGAATTCCATTGCATGTTTAACCAAGGTCGCAACCTCCCTCCTAAGTGGTTTCCGCAACTTTCCTTGTGGTTTCTCTTACAACATATTGAGCTCTTTCCTCGCTTCGACATTTTAACAATGGCCCATCCGTTGTTCTATCATAAAGTTCATTTGCAATATTGTGAATCTTGTTACTTTAATTTTATTCGATTAGCCCACACTGGGTCGTTAGGGACGACCCCGTTCTTTAGATAATTAAGAATGTCGTCTTTCCACGACCTTCCCTCTTCCAAGGCTTGTACACCTGCAACCTCCATCACTGTTGGGTTTTCTCTTATGATTATCTTCACTTTCCTGTCTTTAATACTTGCAGCCATCGCTCCTAACTTAAACAAAGCGTCAGCCTTTTCATTCTCACTTCTCGGGATTTGTTGAATCGCGCATCTGCCAAATTTTGCTATCATCTCGTTCACCTTTTTTAGATACTGCACCACAGTCCATTTTCTAATCTCATAAGCACCCTCAATCTGCATTGCCGCTAGTTGGGAATCGGTATATACATCCAATTCTCTTGTACATGCCTTGTGTGCTAACTCTAACCCTAAAATTAGTGCTTCGTATTCTGCCTCATTATTAGTGGTAGAAAAGGACAATCTTGTTGCTACCTCAATTTCGATCTTTTTTGGTCCTTGCAATAAAATTCCAGCTCCACCATTGCTCGAGTTCGAAGATCCATCCACATGCAGTAACCTATCCTCATTTTTCTCCTATACCTACTCGCCTGGGAACTCCACAATGAAGTCGGCCAAGATTTGCACTTTTGTGGATGTTCTGCTTTGATACTCAATGTCATACTCACGCAATTCTACAGATCACTTAACTAACTGACCAGATGCATTTGGCCTAGCCATGATGTGCCTTAGAGGATGGTTTGTAAGTACCACCACCTTGTGGGAGTGGAAGTATGGTCATAGCTTTCGGGCCGTGACAACCAATGCTAGTGTTGATTTTTCTATCTACGTGTTTCTTCTTACCCCCCTCCCGCGGAGCATTTTACTAACATAGTATACCAGATTCTATACCTTTGTTTTCTCGTAGACCAACACCGAACTCACAACATCTTCTTACACCGCTAAGTACAGATATAGTGGCTCATTTTCTCTGGGGTTTGCCAACAACAGTGGTGAAGTCAAATATTGCTTCAAAACTTTCAGCGCTTGCTTGCATTCTTCTGTCCACTTAAAATCTTTTGTTTTACTCAACATTTTAAAAAATAGCAAGTTTCAATCTGTTGATCTATATATAAAGCAACTAAGTGATGCGATCTTACCTGTTAACTTCTGCACCTCTTTCAGCGTCTTCGGAGATGGGAGCTGCATAATTGCTCGATCTTCTTTGGATTTTCTTCGATTACTCTTTCACTGACTATGTAACCTAGGAACTTTCTACCTCGAACTCCAAAGGTGCATTTAGTCGGGTTCAACTTCATTCCACAAATTCGCATCACCTCAAACGCTTGCTTCAAATGGGGCAAGTGGTCGTCCTTTCTCTTGGTATTTACGAGCATGTCATCGACATAGACTTTCATGGATATCCCGACCTAATCCTTGAACATCTTGTTAACGAGCCTTTGGTGAGTTGTACCTGCATTTTTTTAGACCAAAAGGCATCATGTTATAACAATAAATACCATTCTCGGTGATGAAAGAAGTGTTATCTCTTTCTTTTTTCTCCACGAATATATGGTGGTATCCTTGTTACGCATCCGTCATACTAAGCAGCTCACATCCCGAGGTAGAATCCCCCAACAAATCAATTAGTGCAGTGGGTAACGGTCTTTAGGACAAGCTTTAGTTAAATCAATAAAATCTGTACACATATGCCACTTTCCTGAAGCTTTGGGCACGACCACGACATTTGACAACCATACAGTGTACTGCACCTCAGATACATACCCTGCTTCTAAGAGCTTGCTCACCTCTTCTTCAATGATGCAGTTCCGTTCAACACCAAATGATCTCTTCTTTTACTTTACTGATTGTGCCATTAGGTCAACGTTTAACCTATGGACAATCACCTCCGAATATTTACCTTTGAAATCTGAGTAACTTCATGAGAACGTATCCACATTCTCCCTCCAAGAGCTCGAACATCATTGTTCCAGTGCTCTATTCATGTGCGACCCTATTCTTGTGGTTCTATAAGGTTCTCCAATTACCAGTTATATTGTCTTATGTTTTTCCGCTCACTCGATCTGATCTGTTTTAAATTTTTTCTGATCATCAACATTTGCGATCTTGTCTTCTTCGCTCACCTGTCTTTTCATTTTCTCCTATTGCATGTCGTTTTTCAAGGACAAATTATAACATTGCCGAGCTTCATTCTGATCATAAGACACTTCCACTATTCCCATTCTTGATTGGGAACTTCATTTTCAGATGATAAGTAGATACCATAGCTAAAAAAAATTTTAAACCTGGTCGCCTTAAAATCACATTATATGCAAATGGGGTATCCACTACTAAAAATTTAGCCATTGTGGTTGTTCTTTTTGGTTCATCCTCTATTGATACTGGAAGATCAATAGTTTCAAGTGATGTGACCTCGCTACCTCTTAACCCTACTAATGGAGTTTGCACTGGGTTCAAATTTGCGTCCTCCAGTCCCATCCTTCTCAGCACATCTCGGTATATGATACCAACTGAACTGCTATCATCCACCAACACCTTATGCACAGAAAAGTTTGCTATGTCCATCCTTATGACCATTGGGTCGTTGTGATCCTACCTCTGCATTTATATCTTTTCGACTAACGTTATTTCTTCCTCGGGCTCCATATTCATTATTAACTCTTTTCGTCGATCCCCTCGAGTGCTCCTCTCATATTTTTTCTTGTTCTTCTGGAATCTCCTTCTATCAGTCCTCCCGCATTTGCATGTATCACACTTTTTACAGGCGCATTTTTTCTAGCTCCCATGTTTTTCCTTTCTTCCTTGTTTCTAAATCTCTCTTTGCTCCCGACGTACTTCTCATCCCTCTATTATCCACTTTATAATATTTCTCCTCTTTTCCCGACTCAAGCACATATTCTTTGAAGTATCCCTGTCTAACTAACCTCTCTATCTCGTCTCTTAATTGATAACAATCCTCCGTATCGTGACCCCTCTCTCTGTGGAACTTACAATACTTACTAGAATTTTTTTTTTCGTGTGTAAATCTAGTATGTCTCGACCATTGGAGTAAATTAAATTTTCTACCATCATCAACGCCCTAGCCCTCGTGGTTGCTAGAGGTGTATATTTGTGAAACTTGGGCTGGTATGGCAGTTCACGGTCATTCTCTGGTCGCGCGTGTCTATCTCTCTCTTCTTTCAAGCAATCTCGACCTCTTGCATGCTACTATTCTCTATCTCTCATTGCATTTATCTCCTCCTCAGTGATATGTTTCTCGGCCAACCTCATTAACTGTTTCAAATCTTCTGACGAGTCCTTTGATAAGGCCGATGCGAACGGTCCCTTCTTCAAACCATGAGTAAGGATATTAACCATTATATCTATCCTGAGGTCCTGCACCTCCAATTTCTCATTGTTGAATCCACCTATAAAACTCTTCAAAGATTCATCTTCCTTTTGCATGATATTGACTAAGTACATGGTAGAGTAATTCTGTTTTCTTTTACTTGCGAAATGAAAAGTGATCTTCACCAACTGTTTGAATGTTTCTATGCTCCCACTCGGCTAGCTGGTGAGCCATTCCTGCACTTTTCCTGTAAGGGTGGCAACAAACAATGTAGCACTAATAGGATCAAACTGACCATACAAATTCATTACCAACTCGAATGCAACCACGTGTTCCTGAGGGTCCTTCCTTCCATCATACTTGGGTAGGTCAGGCATTCTAAACTAGGGTCTTCCACCACATCTAGTATCTTGTTTGAAAAAGGAGAATTTCTATTTTGGCCTTCCATTTCTCCTTTCCTTTTCAGCTCATCGATCTGCCTACCCAACTACTTGATCCGCCTTCCTACATCGTTGACTTCAACTCTTGAGATGCCTGGTTCTCTTCTCTTCTTACTTTCTCACTAGATCCTACTTCAGAAAATTCAGTTTTGTGGTCTTTCTTAGGCTCCTCTTTACTTGGTACCTCTTGGGGTTCTCTTTCTACTTCGTTTTTCCTTAAACAACTGTGTTTTAATCTCTCATGCAATTGGTGTAGCCATCTTCCTCTTTTATTTTATCAATGCATTTCTACCCCTTTCTTCCATTACCCTCTGTAATTCACCTCTAATCAAATGCACCACTTGATCCCCCTGTCCTTGTGTATCCTCCATTGCTTTCATAGACACTTCACCGTTGAGGCTCCCTCTGCCTCAACTCAACAGGCGCTTCACAGGAATTTCCCACATGTAGTGCTAGATGATCTGGGTCGATATATTCGATCCCTCTGAGTAGGTCTTGAGTTCGTTTTACTCTTCCTAAATATCGAAGGGGTCCCTAAGAAGAAACAAGAATATGAGGCTCGTCGGATGCGTCCCCAACTAAGATCCTCTGGCACTCAAGTTAATTCTATTTCTAGTTAGAGATGCAAGGAAAAGATCTCAAGTAATTAATGAGGCTGAAAGCAATAAATGTAACATACCTCTACTGTTCCAAAATGGGAGTATTTATAGGCCCAAGTGTACTGTGTTAAGTGGGTCACGTTATCTTGAAGGAAGTGTTGTCAAAGATCGTGTGATGATACAACAGAAACGTCTTCCGAGTTTGTTTGTTGGAGTTGGTCACGTTCAACAACCCGACCCAAAGCCATGTGTGCAGATACTGTGGTATTTTTCATATTTTTGCCCCAAATGAAGGTATTTTTATCCTTTTCCTTGATAAATGGGTATTATCCCTATCAACACACATATATATATATATATTGTTGGCTCCCTCAAACTGTGGACTCTGAATTGGTGCTTGCATTTCATGTGCTATAGATTTCACCTGATTAGGAAACGATGGACTTCTTACATAAAAGTAATTGCATGGGAATAAGAATTTGAAATGGACAATTTAGACTAAAGTTATGACTATGACCACTGGGCTCTTACCACAGAGTTAATGAGTTATACTAAAATATGTCACCCTCTCAAAATTCTCCCTCATGTTCATTTTATTGGATTAGGTGTATCACACGTGTCCTTTTTTTATTATTTTTTATTTTTTAACTATTAAATGATGTTTTTATCCTTATTTATACACCGTTAATTTTCATCTCATCCATACTTTATTATTAGGAGAGAATACTTTTTTGATATCTCTCCTTTTTTTGTCTGTTTTTTATTTTTTATTTATTTTATTTATTCATCTTATAACTCCTACTATCCCATTGCTCTTTATATTTACTTCCTCCTTTTTCCATCCATCTCTTCTTAACAATAATTTATTATAAATTTATCAATTTGTATATATTTTATTAAATAAAAAATATTTTAAAAATATTTTATTTTAAACAGTATTATAAAATTTACACACACTGTGTGCCATAAATACTAGTATAAATGAATGATTTAGATTTTGTCAGTAGGAGCGTCAAGGTGGGTTAAGACCAATGGGTTATATTTTAAAATGGAGTTATAGGGGTAGAAGTTAAATAAATTTATATTTTAGATGGGTCGGTATGAATTGTTGTAAGCTCAATGTAAATTATTGATGAATCCAACATGAGTTTTTAATAGATTCAATCCAAAAAGTAAAATAAAAGAAACTCACTGTATCCCCGTCGGACGCACCCATAATTCTCTTTCTCCATACGCGCACACACACAAGTTCACATGTTTATTATTTTTATTTAAAATTATTTAGTCATTTACTTGATATTTTTATGTGATTTTTTTTTTATTTTATATTACAACTTGTGTTATAAAAATAATAAAGATAAAAAATTATCTCTCAACAAATATAGAAAATTTGATTGCAAGCTTGATGTTCGTTCAAGAAGAGCATTAAAAATTTTATGAATTATTTTGATAAATATAGTATTTTATTAGATACTTAGTAGAATTTTTTACTTTAGAATTTAGCAAATGAATTTTAATATACTTGTCATTAGTTAGAAATGACGTGTAATACAAGTTTAGTCATGTTACGTTATAAGTAGTAACTATCTTTTTTTTTTATAGTTCATATATTGTCCTTTTATTGTGTGAAAATTTTGAAACCTTTAACATTATGTTTGGATTCATTGTTAGAATGTTTTGTGGAGATAGAAAGAGAAAAAAAGATAAATAAATATGTATTGGAGGTAAACTGTGTATGATTGAATTTATTTTTTGGGCTAATTTAAAATAATTTTAAATAAGTATTATATATTTGACGTTGTGTTTTGAGAGACAAAAATTACTGATCATTTGTTAAATTATTAATATATACTTATATATAGATATGTATATATATAAGTGTATATCTAATGTTGTGTTTTAGGAGACAAAAATGATTATTCATAGTCAATTCATTTTTCTTTTACATATACTTATATATGTGTGTATATTATATATATGTATTTATGCCAAATGAGATAAAAATACCAAAATATGATATTTCTTTATGAAGGCAAACATACTTCTTGTTTGGTGTTTAGCCCAATCATACTTCTTGTTTGGTGTTTCATTCTTTAGCATATTCCTGCAAAAATCTAAAATCCAGACTTACAGGAAAGTAGACAAGGGAATCAGTAGCAAAACAACATTCAGATCAGCAGAGAAGATATGGAAAGAGTACTTGAACTGCATTAACAAAAGGTTGGTCTTCATTACAGTGAACGAAAGGAACACACTTCCCTATTTTACATTACAAAATAACTCAGTCTACTCCAATGATGCTCAAATTCTCTCCTTTCATCACCTTTATTAGACTGGAAAGAGCGCACTGCATCACTTGAACGGAACTTTAGTCGATCTTACGGGTCCAACTACTACTCATTTCCGACCCCTGCATATCAAATAAAGTCCATTCACCACCAACCAGAAGTAGCTAGGCATGATAATGAGTAGACGAGCCTGCAACACGTACCTCCACACTGCCACTGGAAAAGTTCACCATCAAGTAAACAACTTGCAACGTTTCGCTCTATGGGAGGACCTGCTGGAAGTTCCACTAGGACCACTATTTTGATACAAATTCCTTCTCCTACTTCTTTTCCGATACAAGAAGTCTTCGGTGTCCAAAACATAAGCAGCCTATGATGTTCAAGGGATTGGAAGGTTATTTAGATTCCAGCAACAAAGTTTATAAGCAAAGGGAGAATATGTAGTTCAGGAAAAGTTACCTTAAATGTACTGCAATTCACCTTCATCTCCACGCCATTACGAATAATGAGTCCTTCCATGGCTTTGGAAGTATCGGCAATTTCATCTCCAGTTGAAAATTTTCTTTTGTTTCTGCAAAGTGAGGAGGATTATTAACATATCTTTGGACACACAGGAATTTAAGATAACTTTCTTTGTTATGTCGTACCTCTTCAAGAATACACCAGGTTTATCCTTTCGTTCACGAACAACTGAGCGGAGGAGTTCATCATTCAAATAAGCTGCAAAATTGGGGTCCATGGAGACAGCAGTTGGTTCAAGTTTGTCATGCTCATTTTTCATGAGCTGTATGGTCAAACGCATTGGAGAAGGCAACTGCAACAGAGTTCATCTTCATATGTTAGCACACCATTTGTTTTCACCCAAGAGAATGATCATTTTCAAATTTTTGACAAAAGCAAAAAAAACGTACGCATTCTATTCGATACAAGTTGTCTTCTGGAAGAAGAAAACGGGCATTCTCAAGGTAAACTGCATCAGCAAATGTTTCAGGATTTCTTGATCTTTCATATGCATAGAGCTGAAGGAGTTTGTTGTCAATCTCCTCAGTTGCAATTGTTTGCAGCTGTAGAAAATAATAGCAAGAGACCCTTTAGTCAACATGAACAACAAAGAAGTACTCAGAAAAGGGAAAAGATAACTAAAATAATCTTGTGCAACAACCTGTTTGACAAGTTTATGTATCAACTTGTCTAACGTAAAAAGGATGTACGATTGAGCACCAATAATAGCTCGGCACTCATCTTCAAACTTTGCGTTATCAAAGGATCCATTCAGCAAACTGTGTAGTGCATCCTTAAATCTGTTCAAAACCATCAGTTCAAGCTTATTAGCTAGTGTTTATACGAGTCTCATCCCAACAATTGAAAGTAAAGAGACATCTTGATAAGCTACCTAGCATATGAATCAGTTGGTTTTGCATCATTCAGTATCTTCCATTTGTTTTCATGAGATGATGAATGCAACTTGGCGCTATGCATTCTTTCATACAGCATCTGTTAATGAGGACAATAAGTTAGGCGATCGAATTTAATGATTGTAATAGAAACCGCAAAAGTTCAGCTGGAAGTATAAGCCTATTCCCTAAGTTAACATCGAGTGCAGAAACACCTCACCTGGTGAAGCCTGAAAAGCAAATAGAAGGAATCATTTCCATAAAAGATCTGAGAATTCTTCTCTTTGCCATGTAGTGCCATTGGGACTTTCATCGTAAGAGGCTTCACTGTCTGCAGAAATCTGTCAGATAATGTCATCATTCCTTCAGCGTCGTGGACATCGGCCACATCGTCTGCCTCACCTTCACTCTCAGCCTTGTGATCATTCTCGTGATCTCCGTCGTCATCAGGCTCTTCAGGAGAGCACTCTTCTCCATTAGCAGACTCACTTGCTGATACATCTACATTTTCAGAAGCATTCTCACTGTCTGAGGAGCCCTGAGCACTTTCCTCACCTTCATCATCAGCAATAGCATCAGTTTCTTCCCCTACCTCCTCAACAGACATTCCTTCTCCAATTACTGTGGTCCTTGGAGTACTTTTACGAGGAGTCTGCTCTGTTTTGGTACCGGTATTTTCAAATGCTGCAAAACTGTTCTCTTCAAGATTTCTGTTAGGAGACAATTCACCCTCTTCTCGTTCACTTTTAGTGCGAGCTATAATTTCTTCATGGCATTTCTGAGCTCTGACCTCTTCGGGCACTGTGCCAATCGAAGATAAAGTCGGTTTTGTAATAACACCGTCCTGCAGCATTAAAAAGTATTACAGTAATGAAATAACAGTAAATAAATATCTTGGACAAACTTAAGGATGACAAGTAACAGTTCACAATATCCCTTAAGACAATTCTTAAGGAATGTGAACAAGTCAACATTACCCAAAAACTCCAACGTACCTGTGATTTTTGACTAGGCATTGCCTCCATCCCGCAATCAGCAGTGGCATAGTCAGGTCCTGATAGAGGAGAAAAGGGCTCCATAAGTAGACAATTATCTAAAAGTTCAACAGAAAAATCTGGATGAAGGACCAGATATAGCTATATAACAAATAAATAATATTACCCTTCCATGTAGCTGAAGCATTTTCATCATTGATGCTCTTTTGTCCTGAGGCTTTTTGAGCAACTTCCTCTAAGAAACCAGCTTGTTTGCTAGCCCATGACTTAGCAGACATCATACTGGCATCAGTCTGCATATGTCTATTTTGGGGAACGTTGCATAATATTTCACTCTTACTAGCAATATTATCTGCACTAGGAGAACCATCAGCATTAACCCCATAATTACCATGTGCTGCCCTCACTCTGCTGGAGCAGGGATTCGGAAGGCGTTCATCTCTGGCTTTGGACAAGTCTGATGTTTTGCAGTGAGCAGCCTCATCAACAGGACTACCATTCTTTTCACCAATATCATCCACACTTTTGGGTGTTTGATTCTTAGCTTTGAAAGCATCTTCTTTGCCCTCTGAACTGGGAGGACGGGGAGGAACACCAAGCACTTGCTCAATGAAGGTTGTCCAGATCTTCATGACTTTGTCACGCTGTTCAGGTGTACAAACTTCTCCACAAGAGTATTTCATGAGCTGATACAGATCTTCTTGGATTTCTGGATCAGGATACTCAAATTGCATATGAGGTCTAATGGGCTGTTTATATCCAGCACCAACACAGAGGACCATTTCATCTTCGTTCAGATTCTTTTCACTCATTTCTCTGATCTCAGATAACAATGCTGAAACGATGAAAATTATAAAGTTAGATAAATGGACAGGAAACACCTACTACTTTTCTATGAATTATAAGAGAAACAAATAACAAAGGTAATAGAAACGAGCACAGTCTACTCTCTCTAGAAATTCAACAATTTGGGCCAAATACTATAGTTACTTTACTTATTCATGCTGCAATTCAAGAGAGGTCCTCTGACGGCCACTCAGTGGCTGACGTGTCCCACACAGTATTTATACTTATTATGAATCAAAAAAAAAAAAAAACATAATATTATAGAAGAAGTATCTATTAAAACAAACAAATCAATAAGTATCCATAAGTAAATTTATATATATAAATAAGTGAAAGCATCAACAACACCAATTGCGAGTAAGCATATAAAAACAGAAAATACAAACACAATGATTTCTGCAGCAACCAGAGAAAAATCAACTAGTCACCCTGATGAGATAAGAAACCTCAGCTACAGCTTCCCCTGCTAAATGAGGTTCTTTTTTCCACATTTTGAAATAAATTCGTGAATACAAAAAGTATATGAAATTGACTCTGATGCATCTAGGTGACATAAAAAAGGAGAGGAAAAGTAAAAAGAAAAGAACTCTTCATAGGTACAGAGCAAAAAGACAACTGTAAATCTATAAACATTAAATGTTTGTTGAGCAAATTCTCAGTAGTAACTCCAATTGTATTGAACCATTAAAAAGAATTAAGATAACCTCTACATGGGCCTAGCAAAATGTTAGTGATATCACTATCAAATATATGATTGCAGCATGCCTAAGAAGGATTTAGTGTGTAGGAAGAAAAATTAGTATAAGTCTACTCCGTTTCAAAATATAATAAACCAAGTACTTGAATATATCACATCATTTCTATTAAATTTCATCAATTTATGAAACTACTTTGGCACTTTCTGCCATTTAATTGAAAATGTGGTGGAAATTTAAAAGTAGGCGTCATTAATACAGTTTTCAAAGCTCCTTCCGTTTCATTCGAGTTTCAGAATAAGAACTCATGATATATTCTTGATCAAATCTTTTTACTCAATAAAAAACAATACAAAAACATGACACTTAAACAAATAGAGAAAAATAAATTTAAATATTTTGGTAAAAATTGATCTTTTTCACATAACCTATAATAACATTACTACAATAAAACACAGTTATTTGTTAGAAAGAAATGACAGTGCAGATCAAGATGTTTCAAATCCATGTAATAGGTAAGTAAAGAAACGACATTCAGGAACACTATTGCAGTGTATGATTCTTCAGAGATTGTCAATTAATAATCTAAAAGAACTCCAGTTAAACCCAAAACAAAAGGTAAGTTACTATGGAATCACGGTGAAACCAAAGAGGGAAACAACTGGAAGATAGAAATAACAACTATATGTACCACTTTTACCTGATTCTGAGAAATCAGTGGCGAGGATGTATAGCATTGCCATAAATAATGAGAAAGGGAGAGCCAGTGCAACCAAGTAAGAGGAGATGGGATAAGAAGAGAATGAGAAACAAGGTAGAAGAGGAGGTGGTGGTGGTAGAAGAAGGCGATGAAAACAAAGACAGAGAGAGAAACTTAAATGACAAAGGCTCTGAATACGACAAATACATATAGCGTGTAACTGCAAGCAAAGCAGGTGAAATATAATTAATATCTAAAGGACAGAAAGGGAAAATAATGAAAACGTATACGTAGTTGGCACTGTAATTGTGCAATGAAAATATAAACAAAATATTCACCAACAAGAAGCACTAAAACTCCGGCCAGCACGAAGGACAAACCACGGAAAAGGTGGCACTGGCTAAGTTTACAGCTAACGGTGTACTGACACCGTCACTTAAAAAAGACCCACAAAGCACAAGCTACAAACAAAAAGATTCAAAATAAGCCCGAAAATCAAACACCGTCAGTATACGTATTCTAACACCAAAACAATAAGTTCTAGAACATACAGAGACAGAGCCATCTTCAAATTGGCGTGAACAAAGCATGCATTAAAGGCAATCCGCACAAGATGCTACCAACTATTTAAAGCAGCATACGTTACATTGACCAGAAAAACTTGACACTACTATCGATGCTAGAGATGGACCTTGTCTTAAAGAATGAGAACTTGAAATTTTTCACAAAAAGCATTTAATTGGCTGGTCTAGTGTGTTAGGCCCCGTGCCTTTCACAGACAGAGGTAAGATACCAAGCGCTAGTGGATTTCTTTTTCCACTATCAAGCTGATGTCCATTTCCGCTCAAAATTGAGCCCCCACATTGTTGTAATGTAAGTTAAACATGGGGCAAGTTGGCTTGTTCTATCACAATTCAAATCCGGCCATGAGATTTCCTAAGTAGGCTCATTCATATTAGGTCTTATGGGCATGTACAGTTTGACGTGACATTCCCATATGATGTGCATAGTCTGCTTCTAGTCACATAAAAAAGTCACCAACAATAAACATTGGAACTCCAGCTAGCACAAATGCACACCAGTAAAGACGTGTTTGACCAAGTTCACAGTGAAGGGGAACAAACTCCATCACTTACAAGTTATCCCAAAAACCCCAAACTACGCATAATATAAACACAGGATGCCAGGACATCAGAAACCATCAGATTACATATCATAACACGAGAAATTTTCTTAAGAAGTTGCCAAGCACGAAATGCAAAGAGAATGAACGCCACCACAAAGTTAGCAAGAAAAGATAATGCATTAAAGAGAATCTGCATGAGATGTTGTGACTGTCTTGCATACATTAAACTGACAAGTAAAATTAGCAATTTTCTATGCTCTGCACCGACTCCACACTGGGTTGGCTATCTTTAAAATTTTGCAATCACTTGGATTCTAAATTTTGCGTCAATGATCATATCAATCATAATACTCAACATCACTTCTCGAATGAAGAGAAATATATCTCCTAAATTTTAACACAAGAGCCAAGTGAAATAACCTAATTACCTTTAGCGCTCAAGTTTTTTGTATCCTGCTGCTTAAAATAGAAGCTCCTGTGGTCGAGTGATTTGTGGTAGTTTTTAGCATAAATTTCGGCCCAAACTTTATTAAAATCAGCACGGCACCTTGCCCATTCTTCTTGTTTCTGCTTCAACCGGGTTAATATAACTGGCAGGGCAAGAGGTGCATTCTTTCTCAATACATCCATTACATCAAGCCCATGGTCGCCATACAAACGTTCAATGCACCGTAGGTTAAGCGCTGGAAAAAAGGAAATGTACCATTAACTTTGCATGAGATATACTATGAGGAATCATTAAAAAACTCACTAACCTGTCAAATGATCTTCGATACAAAATGAACTATCTGTCTTATTTGTATGAGAATTCATACTGTCTAAGAGTTCCTCAACTCGCTTGGCTGTTGCGTTCACAGATTCCAATAACATGTCAAGTTCAAACCTGGAATCATAATCAGATCTCCAAAATTTCAATACACATAAATACAGCAGATCCCCTGTTTAGTCTCCATTTGCAGAAAATGGAAAGGAGGAAAGAAGCTTCAAACGTTGGACATGGTTTTAACAACCTATTAACATCATGTGGGGAAATGCAATTTCAGGAAAGATATTTCAATACACATAAATACAGCAGAAGAAGCGGTTTACACTATAGGAGGAAATGCATACACAAGTCAGAGAGGAGGTAAAGATAGATGATAGGACATTCAAAATGGAGCGAAGTCATGTTAGAAACTCTTGAGCGAGTTTAAAATTTTTACCTATCATCTTCACATCTGAACAAGCTTTCTTCATATTGATTTTTGCGCATGTGTTTGAATGAGTAATCCTCACTTCCTGAAGTAACGGACACCCAATGGTCATTCAGAACTCTAGCACCAATCTTGGTTCTACGACTTGCTGATGGGATTGGGTACTGTATTATGGATATACCAATGAGATGAGTAAAAAATACTGAATACTCAGTTGTGTAAAATTGGATAGGTAAACCTACATTTTGCGGAAGAAGTCGATAGCTTGGTGTGCAGCGCTCACAGTTAGATAGATCGAGGTCTTGAATGGACTTCCACATGAACTTCTCTTTGCTCGCATATGAAGGCATCTTCTGTCCTAGGACATCTTTATTGCTAAAGGCCAGACCTCTATCATGTCTTTCCCTTTCTCTGTTATCGTGATCCTTATTTTTTTCTCTGTCTTCCCTATCATGGTCTTCTCCATCGCCATCCACTTTTAAAGATCTGAAAACTTGTTTATTGTTCCGCAAGCTTCCTGGATTGAGATAAATCGATTACAAATTTACAGATTTCATCATTCATAAGGCAGTTAAAATGTATCGCAACTTTCCAATATATTCCACGAGTTAGTAATATATAGTTCAGAAGAGACATAACAAATAACTATCAGCATGACAGATAAATGTTCTTTCAGTACATTTTTCCATAGAAGTATGAAGAAACAACTTTCATGCTTGAAGGCTTAAAAGATAAGACATCTGATGCAGTCAACTTGAATAGCTGGCCAGATAAACAAATGCATAGGGAAAAAGGAAGTACTAGTAACAAGTTACTATCATATTCTATTACCAGTCTTCTCAATGTAAGTGATGAAATCTTCACATGCCTCCATAAGTTCTGGATGTGTTCCAAGTAAACTAGCTACCTGATATGATAAAAATGTCAGTCCAGATTAGTGGCCCAGCAAAGGACATAATACAAGTAACCAAAAAAAATGACTAATGGCTAGCTATGCTTCCGAATTCTGATCCTCGGTTTCAATAATGAAGGGGGTATAGGTGGACATGTTGACCATGAAATTCACTCTACTGGCTGTTGATTATGATACTTACCAAATTTGAGAAAAATGCGGTTATCATGTAAAACTTGACTATAGGATTGATATTTTTCCATAGCACATGAAATATGTTGCTGTTCTATGTTTTTGAAATATTAGTCAGATTTTCAGTATCATACTTTTTCAGGTTTTATCATCAATACTAACCATTAGAGATATTTGTAATGATCATCAAGCAATAAAAAGAAGCTTAATACAACCTTGCAGGTAAACGAAAATGGAGTATCATGAAAAGTTTATTCCAACAGTGCGCTTGCCGTTGTTTTTTACTTTTTATTGTACATGTTGAGCACCAGATCTTTTCTTTTATGGAGTCTTCTTAAAACTTTACTGTAATGTCTTTTTCTCTAGCACTGTTACATGTAGCATTCAGTCAAATACTGTGAGATAACAGACTTAAGATCACAAAATCATATGGCAATTCTGGAAACACAAGTGGACTTGCTTAACCAACTTTTCATGGGTATTTGGCAGGTGTTTCAGATAACACTTTGACATTGCATGTCTTCATGGAAGTGTTTTCCAAGAGGTTAACATACTGCATGCAGCACATTTTCTATATCAACAAGTATAGAGAGCAAAGTGTACCAATGAGAAGAACAGCCTATAGAAGTCTTGCTCTCATTTTTATTGATTTATTATCTAGTTTAGTAATAATTAACATAGTGATTCAACTCTCCTCTGTCTTTGACCATGTAATCCCATGGAGCAGCCAAGGATGAAAAGGTTTCTAGATTTTCAGAGGGAAAGAGGAAAGGTTTTGCCATTATTGGGTGAAACTCAAGGAAGGTACTTCATAAGAATTGAATCCACATGCTCAATTTGAGAAAGGATAATTTCAACAAAAAGCAAAATAACTTGGAGAAAGGGAGTTCATTCTTATAGCCTCAAAGTAGACTACTGAACCATATTCATATTGCTAAAAAATGCAATGATGAGATGATAAGGCAACACTTGAACAATAAAATTGGATAAAAATAGAGAAAACTATATATTATTTGGAGCAATAGAATAAGAGTCAGAGGTAATTGCAAAAAAGATCACCAGTGTCCGAAATTGAGCTGCTGTGACAAACTTGCTCTTGTAGGGACGAACACAATCTGAAATTTTCTTGTTAATTTCAGGATCTGGTAATCGTTCCTTCACTTTCTCAAGGAAAGCTGATTCTGGGTCCTGCATCCCTGAACAAGAAGATAATTGATGTTAATTAACTTTGTTAGGATGCCTTGTTTTGATTTTACCCAAGGATCTAATCCTGCAGCCTGGAGCCCATAGACATTTATTTATTCTGCAAAATAATCCCAAAATGGAAATTTCATTTCCTGATCTTCAATTGTATTCATCATGGGCATATTCTTCCAAGTCTAATAGGATTTTTGGATAAAACTGGTTGATATCTAACTGACTAAAATAGAAACAGAAAAAGGTTTTGTACATTATTAAATGATGGTTTCACTAAAATGAATCTAGAATAAGAGCAAGAATGGGATAATTAGTTGATCTCTTAATGCAAGACAAACAGCTACATAAGGACGCAAATCATCATATGCAGGTGATTCTAAGGTTGTGTACGCTGCCCTCTACATCTGTCCTACCTCGATGAAACAGGTCTGTCATAGAATCATCTCGGCGAGCAGATTTTCTTTTGTGATCTAAGCTATCATCACGTTCCCACTCATTGTTTTCTTTGTCTTCTCTCTTCTCCTTTTCTTTCTCAACATGATTCCACTGCTCTGAACCATGGTGATTGATGTACTGGTCACGAACAGCATATGACACAGCAGGCTTCTGAAGCAAGTAAGGAGAAGCATCACATATTACCATTATGAAAAATAACCACACAATCACTAAAGAGGCACTACCTTCTCAATTTGAATGGGCCTTGACGCTGTCATGGGAGAGCCTCTATCATCCCCATTTAGTGTGTGATTTCTACCAGGCTGTGGGTACTGGATTGAGGCGGAGCCAGAGGTATCCGGTAAAAAATGAGTGAACTCTACAAGTAGGTCAGCGTGTTCCTGAAAAAGAACTGAAACCTACAAGCAAACATTAACCAGTCACATAGTTAATTTCTAATCTAAAGACTATGACAGGATATGCATGAATATGAAATCATCATAGCATACCTCCTGATAAACCTCTGTTATGGACTTATTATCTTTTCTGTACATATTCAAAATGTCAAGGAAAGCTTTATACACATGGTCGTCACCTTGAAATCTAGTCTGCAATTAGTTTTAAAGTGGTTTAGCCTATAATTCTAATAGACAAGTAGAGAATAGCAAACTCCAGTGGCATTATGCTTTAGCAGTTGCACCTTGATTTTGTTTACAAAACTGATGGCTTCTTCAAATTCTACTGGCTTCTTTTTCTGAAATGGTTCATCCTCTGGTGGGAGGGTGATTTCATATCCCTTCGGCAAAAAGGTATTGAAACCCAAAATTAGGTCTCGATTACCTTTAAATAACTCCTTCACTCTCAATATAACACCAGATGTATCAATTCTACAAACAACCATGCAAACAGAATGGACAAACATTAAAAATACAACCATATGAGTTAAATATAAGTGGAAATCTGCAGTTAACAAGGAAAAGAAGAACAAACTTCTACCTTTGAGCCTTAAAATCTTTCATGACCTCAAGAAAATCATCATATTTATCCCTTTTGTCTTGAAAAATTTCCTTCACAGTTTTGAGATATGACAAGGCATCAGTTGTTGTCAGCCTCTGAGCGCTGCTTGCAGTTGACATCTGGGCTTGCCCGGACCTTCATTATCCCCAAAATGCATATTTCAAATCAATAAGAAGATGTAACTATCTCTATGATACTAAAAAGGAGAATGAACCCTTCATAGCCCCTGGAATTCAAATGATATCAACAAAGGCACATAACCTAAATCAACAGAAAAGAATGAACCCTTCATATCCCTGGAATTCAAATTACATTGACAAAGCCCATGAACTGATGGCCTAAATGTTACAAGATTATAACTTTCATGTAATCAGAAAAATCATAACAGAATTAATTCTAGCTTCGCTTACTTTTTATGTAAAATGATCATAATACTGTGCCATCAACCTAAAGCAACAGAAAAGAAAAGGAAAATAGAATGATCAACAGAAACCTGACTAGATAGATGATTGACACAAGAATAATATCAATAGAGGAAAACATGGAGTTGGCAGAATAAAAAATCACTGAAATTTGAGACAATGTGACAGCAGAAAGCATCCAACTCAATGATGAGAATGGGTTTAAGTACAACAAATGTTAAAGAATCAGTAAAGCAGGATAATTTCAGTGTCAACAAAATCAAAAGGATCAATAGTCATTTTAGAAAAAAAACTACCAAACCACAAAACCACAGTCGATAACAAAAAGTATTGGAATTATGAAACTTAAACGGATAAACAAGCAAAAGAAAAAAAACTTACGGTTCAACAAGAGGAGAAATGGCGGGCCGCTTGAGTTGAGAACTCACGAAAGCGTCATCTCTCGACCTCTTCATCCCAATACGCTATTATTCCTATTGTCTTATTGTTACCTCCCTTAATCTTCAGAAAAATCACGCTTTATTCACTCCAATTGGGAAAAATTGTGATCCAACAGCCCTGCCAAAGAGTAATTACCGAACCACTAAACTTAATTACATTAAAAACAACGATAATTAGATCTATTAAGCACGTCCGAACAGTGATTGACGTAAATACATCAACCTCAATCCATACCTCGACGCAGATCACCTCCAATTACCTTATTATCAAAAAATTCCTACAAAATAAACAAAAATCGCAAGCACTGAATACACATTACTTGAATTATACGGAATGCAATACTCCAACCCACCAAAAGAAAAAAAATCCATAAAGCTCCAGAATTTTTACAGCAAGAGATCTTTTAGGCCTCTTACAATGAATGAACGAATCAGCAGAAGACAGTTTATCCCAGCTGCGCCCGAAATAACGTGTTGGGTTTGTGTATGCATAATTTGTACGTATGTATATTACTCATACACACATACGCGTATATCATATATTATATATCGTATTGATGAGAAAGATTGCAAAGTGGTTTCGTATATCTCAGAAGAGAGAACCAGAGAGAGAAGAGAGTTTTATGGTGTGTGTGTGTGTGTGTGTTTTTTTGAGAGACAGAGAGATATATATATTATGGGGGAGGATATAGACACTGTGTGGTTCGTTTATATATGCAGCGGGGGAGGAGAGTGGAGATTGGAGGGGTGGGGGGTGGGGGTGGGGGGGTGTTAGGGGAGACCAAGAAAGAGAGAGAACTATTCTTGACCTTCATTAGCATTTGTAATTTGTAACTTAGGTTAAAATTTTATTTTTTATCTTTTGGGTATCATCATATTGTAACTTAGGTAAAAATAAATAAATAAAATTGAGGGTAAATGTTCAGGTAATTTTTATTTTTTGGTAAATATACTTTTGGTAATCATTGATGACATTATCGAAAATATTTTATGTGGCATGGGGATATTCAATGTATTTATGACTCACTTCCTGTGTTTCAATATTAATATTTGACACATGGCAATAGTAGACGTTCCGCATTTAATTAAATTTTTACCTCTTGTAAATTTTAATATAATTTGAATTATTTCGTAAAGCTGTTAGAATTTTTCTCATAATTAAAAGACGGTGGTGGAGAGTCGATCAGTGTATTAATTTTTATTGGGGTTGTCGTGTGCCCCATTCGAGCAATAACCATCGTTT
This sequence comes from Sesamum indicum, assembly GCF_026168435.1. Taxonomy (NCBI): domain Eukaryota; kingdom Viridiplantae; phylum Streptophyta; class Magnoliopsida; order Lamiales; family Pedaliaceae; genus Sesamum; species Sesamum indicum. The sequence continues at coordinate 19,850,999 of NC_142664.1, read as the reverse complement.
TAAAAACTAAATTTGTCACACAGACTTACTGTGTCGCAAAATATCCGATTTTAAATTTGTTACACAATCTTATTAGAGTTGCAAAATGCCCAATTCACTTAGGGTAAAAGGATGGCCGGCGGCGGCGGCGGTGGTGGTGGTGGATTAAACATGGAAGATTGTGAGAGTGGTGTAGTAGGAGGAATTCACTTAGTGGGAGTCTGTGGGTGGGTAGCAAGTGCTGCTCTCTGCCTCATATATATACCTTAATTGAATATTTACTTTTATATATAAATATATATATGTTCTGTAAACAATTATTGTGATAAGATAGCTAAAGTTTGACTTGACATAAGCAAAATTGGTCTTATAATGGGAACTTAATTTTAAAATCTTTCTATTATGCAATTGGGCTGGGCTGGGCTGGCCCATATCATGACTTTAAAAATTTTAAAAAAATTATTTTATTCATTGAGGATCAAGATGAAATTATTTCAGTAATGGTCGTTATTTTGTGTCATTTGATATTTTGTCACTCGATGTATATCTCATTTTCGACCGATATGTCTTTCGATTTCAACTTCTAAGAGAAGGAATTACAGATTTTAATTCTGAAATATAGATTAATAATGTTTAATAACTAACATTAATGAATGAACACTTAGTGGGCCTTGAATTTAAATCAAGAATAGTAAGCCCAATATTAGCAATATTTTTGTAATATTTAGCCAACAAGGATAGTAAAGTTGCCAAAAAAATATGTAAACTTTATTGGGCCTTTCATGGGCCAATCCAAAATGCATAGGTTGAGGCTTTAACTAATTGGGCTTCGATGTATAATTTTTAGAAATATTTTTAACTAAGGGAACGGGCTTAGAGTTGAAACATTGGACTAAACTCTTGGTCAAATATTTGGGCCTAGACTTGGGCTTTAATCGAGAACTTCCGCTTTAGAAAGAGTATGGCAAAGAGAATATTTTTACTTTTCTATTAATTAAAAACTACAACTGTTGTTGTCATCTGGAAATAGTCGAACGGATTAGGTTTAAGATTTTCTATAGAAGGTCTTGTGTTCGAACCTTGATTTTATGCGTAATAATGTTGTTTGTGTATTTAAACATAAAAAATATTATAATTTCTACTACTATTATTATTTTTTCTTATTAGTTACCATGGTACGTCGCTCTACGTGCATATAATAAATAATACTTTATGTTTTAAAATATATTATGAATAAAAATATATATATAAACCAAACACATCATATTTTTAAAAAGAAAAATTAAAAAAAATAAGAAAGAAAGCAACAAAGAAAAAAAGAAAATAAAGTTATGGGTATTATTGGCATAATAATAAAATTTGTGTTGCAGTGTCATAACAGCCGTTTGGGAGAGAAAAATATAGTATAGATGGCAAAAATGAAAAAATCGAGTAGGCTCCGAAAAAGAGGATTGTGTCTACTCATTGTGTGTAGGGATGGCAACAGAACGGGTTTGTCAAAACCCAAAATCCACCTGCCAAGAAAATTTTGGACTGCCCTAGACACAAGACCGTTGGGTTGGACTCGATAGATTAGGTTGTTTAAAAAAATAATACTATCATAATTTAATAAATACGAGACAATAATATTCTTCAAAGGTTAAGATTTTTCTTTATAAATTTATATGGGCATATTTTAGATATTGAAATATTAAAAACTTTAGATATTAAAATATTTATAAACTATTTATACAATTAGTTTATAAAAAAAATATTAAGTTTACATATTATATGTAAATATAAATAAATTATACATATTTTTTATATATGTATAAATACATTTTACATAGACATATATAAAATACAAAATAAATTAAAAAATATAATCGAGATGGATTCAGAGTGGATTTGGGTCCAAACCACTAACACTCAAACCGATTCTAAGACCCATTTAAGACTTCAATACTCACTGAATTCAAGTCCATATCCAATCTGAATCGATCGACATCTCTAATCGTGTGATGGTTAAAGTTTTATAACTAACATTTTGTCACGCATTAACCAAGGTACAATAATGTTGAATCAACACATAAGTAAGAATACTCTTACAATTTATTTCTATAAGAAAAATTAAAGTCTAATCACATGAGAACATATCGATACCACGAAACTCGTTGAAATAATGCCCAAGCTTAATTATTGTAGGAGTAAAATTAAGGAATAATTACACACCTTCTTATGAAGTTTAGTGTAATCACACGTAGACCCTCTGTGATTTAAAAAATTATATTTAGCACCTCTAAAATTTACTTCCGTCTAGCAAATAAGTCTATTCATTAGTCAAAATTTACTTATATTAACAAAAAAAATTGCTATATTTACCTCCAATTGACTTATTACTAATTTATTTCAAGTCAGATAAATCTTTTTATAATCAAATTACCTTCATACTATTGTATATGCTAATGCATGTGAAGAGATATATCGTTTTTGTTATATTAGTTTAGTCGGGGAAAAAAAATTATTTGATATGCAATAAGTTATTAATAAGTCCATCGAGGGTAAATATCAATTTTCGTTCAGTTTTTTTGTTAATATTAACAAATTCAGTGAATTTTGATTAACGAATAGACTTATTTGTTGGACAGACGCAAACTTTAGAGGCTTTTAATGTAATTTTTGAAACCACATGAGATTTATGTGTAATTACATCAAATTTAAGAGAATTAATAATAAAATAACAAACTACAATAAATCTACATATAACAAAACAAATACTAATATATTCGTTGGGAACTCTAATCTGATGTAGGGACCACACTCAAACTTGTGTAATTAAACGAACTCTAATCTGATGTAGTGACCACAGTCAAACTTGTGGAATTACTAAAAGGCCCACATACGACTTCCTAATTGTATTTAATGGGGCACACCTTTAAACACTCACTCTCCAAAGATGAAGTATATTCTTTTGACTTTATATTTAATACTTCCAAACTTTTACCTCTTAACAATTATGTAACTTAAGTATTAAAAGTTATATTTAGAATAAATTACAACGAGTTCTCCTTAAATTTGTTATAATCACAAATTCCATTATTATTTGAAAAATTACTGATACTTCCTTAATTTTAACCACCGTCTAAAAAATTAGCCCGATCTAGTCTATTTCATCCATTTTCTGTAGTAAACTGACCAAAATGTTATTGTGGAATTATAATTCTTATTTTTCAAGATTGTCTGAATTATTTCTATGGATTAAAGTGGATAACCATTTTTTTTACAATTTTTTAAACTTCCCATCTACCATGTCTGACTTTTCTACAATTTTTATATTTTTTAATTATATAAATACTGATGTGTGTGGCCCAAGAACACTTGGCCCAAACAAGATTATAAAGCTCGAGTCAAGTCCATCAGCCCATGATGAAAGCAGTCCACTAGAGGATTCCCAAACTCGACCAAGAGGGAAGTCCAATATAACACTTGCCAGACCACAAACTTGCCTTTCAAAGCCTATTTGAAATAGCCCAGGAGAAGGGAGGCGTCCTCAGGACTCAGGACTCTTTAACCTAGAAGGACTAGGTGCAAAATAGGAGTCCTTACATGAAAGGAGTCCTCTCCCAAGTAAAGATGTGTTTATCAACTGAAGATAAGATCGAAACATGCCTTATCCACATGTATCTTGCCCCCTTTTCCAAAAATACAGGTAATATGTCGAGTCCCCACTGTGTGGGACGCCCCATCTATAAATACAAGTACCATCCCCCAATGGGGATACCTTCCTAAATCTAGAAATTGCTTTTCTACTCTTGTTGCAGCTATCAACTTGCATTCTAACCATATTTTTCTCACAAATTTCTTATTTATATCTAAATTTCTCATTACCATTTATTTTTATAATTATTTTCTCCTAAATCCATAACTAACTTGAGCGTCGGAGTGCTAACGTGTTGTTTTGCAGGTCCTATTTTTCAAGTTCTTTTGTTTAATCAACTCAAGTCCATTATCAAGATCCAAACTCGTTGGACCCTTGCTAAAATTGCACGGCATCAAATACAATAAACATAAAGTTAACACTTCCAAGTGTTACTTAATTTTTAAATTAAAAAAATATTTATAATTATGATAAATTTCAAAAAAAAAAATATGGTAAACTTTTTACTATTTGATAAAACCTCAATTCCAATCATAGAAATGAACACCTCATTGGTCACTCAATGTCATGGGGAGCACAAAATCTGGAAGCAAGATCCAATGTATATGCCAATTTACATATCTCAAAGCCAAAAGGATAAGAATTATAATAGGGACATATCATAATATTGCATAAAATTGATTGGACGAAATTGGAAGGCATCACGTGATATTGAGAAGGAGAAGGGAAATAAGAGAATGTCGTTTTGATTTTGGGTGGCCCCTTATCCCATAAAGGATATGCTTCATGGAAAAAAAATATATTAATTTAATAAGTGAATTATTTTTAAATTATATAATAATAAAAATTTAGTGAGTAATCGATAAATAACACTCTCATCTCATTTATTTTGCACCACTAAACATACAATATTATAATATGGATGGAAATTTCAAGATTAATTAAATTAATATAAGGTCAAAAATTTTAATTTCTCTGCACAAAAATGTATTTATGAGAAATAAAATTAGGGAAATAAATTATGTATTGGTTATCAAGATTCATGCATTTATTTGATTTGCGTCTATCCATGTGAAAATTGGACCTTCCCACAATTTGAGCTATTAAAATTCAATAATAATGAGTAAAAATAATTATATTTACACCCCTGATTTTTTTTTAAGTAAGAGCGATAAATTATTATTAATTAAAATAAATCGATTACAATCATTCATGTCGAATATCAAATTATTACAACAATTGTATCCTAATCAATAATATCAAAGAAATTAATTCTAACAAACACATATTATTATAGTAGACAATACTTACTATACAGTAGAAACAACTTCCCACACAAATAGTGGAATTCGAACCCATGACTCTAAAGTCATATCCTGATTTATTGTTTATTGATGCAAATTATTACTGTTATTTGTACAATTACATAAACTACTTCAAGTAGACAAAAAATGGGGTAATTTGTATAAAGATATTGACGTTTTTTAGGAGTGTGGGTGTAATTTTTAAAAAAGTATCGGTGATTTGTATAAATTATATTGATATTTCGAACTGATATATATTAAATTTTTTAAAAGATATAAGTAATTTATGTAAATAAATAATAGATCCGTGGGCACTAATGTAATTCCGTCACGAATATTCGTTCCTGTCTCATAGTCAACGAACATAGAGTTAGCACTTGGGCCCTAGATATTAAAATCAGACATCTTTTGGAATGAAGGGTTCTCCTTACATACACCATACGTATGCATTGTAAAATTTACACTCAAATTGGTATATTCAAATCAAATTAATCACACAGTAAATCTAATATATTTATACTATGATTGATTATTTTTCTTAAAATGTACACCAATCAAACGACAAGTGTATTATACTTGCTATACAATCAATTCAAATCTGATTAGACCTGACCTGGATTAGAAATTTCCCTCATACATCACGTAGAGTTTATGACAATATCTGTTTACTTATTAGTAAAAACAAGTCATTTTCACTGAGATGACTACGATTTCGAATTTTCTTATTAATATAATGACTGTGTTGATGGATAATCTGTAAATACTTCTATATGCCACTTTTAGTATCGAGTACATCCTTTGACTCGTAGTGATGATCGAAAGTGAAGTCATCTAATTTTTTATTTTTCATATTTAAAAAAAAAAATCATGTAAGATTTATATGTCTAGTCCGATCATAAACAGCCAATTAATTATGAGAGACCAGATTTTACATGAAAATTGTCAATGCAAACATTTTTTTCTATTTGTAAAATGAAGCAATCATTGTATATTATGTTATTCACCAATTAATAAATTAAATCAATAATTCATAGATAATAATTATATCAATATATAATTACATAACGATGAAGTCTTAATCTGTCAGTCAATGTCAAAATTCTATTCAACTATGATTAATAATAATTATTTATCATAATTTTAATTTATAACCAATAAAATCATAGAAACCTGAATATTATTACTATAATTCTATAAACAAATTTAAGTTGCTCTGCGACTTATTAAAAGCGCTCAAACAAAATGAACGACTTCCAAACAAGATTTCGAAAATTATTAGTTGAATAAAAACAAATCCAGCAAACACAAATCTGGAAGGGTGCTTGCTCTTTTTATCTAATTTGTTTTCTCCAATTTTAAAAATATATCTTTGCTGGAAATTTCAAATAATTAGTGTGATAAGCTGCCCACAAGCTGTAATGGTTTAGGTCAGCTTAAAAAAAGCTGAATATATGTGTGATATGCTGGCAACTCAGAAAAAAGAATGAAAGACACCCAATATGCTGTAGCAGCTGTACTCTAAATAATTGGTGTTTGGGTATCAACTTAGAGAGCTTATAGCTTATTTGAGGCCTAAATTAACTATGTTGCATAAATAGGAGTGTTTAATACATTTTGATTCCTAACTTTATAATGATAATTGTGAAAATTCTATCAAATAATGTGAATAATATATGGATTTGATTGAGATATTTATATGCAGTGCGGGTTGTGTTAGTGGGTAATTTTATTTTGAAAAAAAAAATGATGAAAATTCAAATTAATAGTATAGTTAATTTAAGGTAAATTACGGCTGCATCTTCTGAAATTTGACATAATCGTGAATATTTCCTTGTTGGTTATAAAATTAAATATACTCTCCTTTACTGAAAAATAATTTAAAAAAATTGAAAAAAATGGAGGGTGGGTAAAATTAATGATCCAGATGGCATATCGGTCCATAAAAATATTTTTAATAAATCTGACAAAATAAATAAAATTATAATTCAAAAGGGCATTTAACCACAAGAATTTGACGAACGTTAAGATCAAGAGGATATTTGTAATTTCTCAAATAATGATGGTGTATTTGTAATTATGTCAAACCTTAATAGAGGTGATTGTAATTTATCGTTTTAAAATTATATTTTAATTTAATTTATATTTTTTTTTAAAAAAAAAATACGAATTAATCAAATATTGACGTGATACCAACATATTAATTATATATGTGATAAAAGATCCACGTCGTCCTCAAAGTACTTAATTGCTTTTTTGAGACAACATTAATGATGAATGATGAAAGGACACTTGACCAAATAATCCAAACAATAAGAGGACACAAATAATAGTATATAGATAAATGGTAGATACTCTTCCTTGCCATGTTCCCTTAAGGGAGAAAATCATTAAACTACAAACAAGTTACAATCATTACAACATTAAATCAATGTTTTTTCTCTTTTATACATATGATCAACAATCATAATCCAACCAATAATTTGTCTGATAATTCACTGGGAATAACATGAATTCTCAAAAAAATAGGGAAATAGCAGTTGATGTAGCAACACTTATTATATGTGATTTATAACAGTTTTAGATTATTGTGAAATATTTTATTTGAATCATAATTACTATTAAAAGAGTATGTAATTGACTGTAGGAATACTCGCTAGGAATGTCAATGGGTATGGGTTGGGCTCGGACCCATTCCAACCAAGTTCATGTCCTATTGGTTTGGATTGGGATCTGATCCAATTATTATTATTTTGTATATTTTATATATTTATATAAAATGTATTGTACATAAATATAAAAAAAAAATATATGCATACTTATATATAGTACATGAACCTAATATTTTTTATAAATTAAAATAATAATATAAACAGTTTGTAAATATTTTATTGTTTATACAAATATTACATATTCTAAAATTTTTAATATTTTAATGCATTAAACATGGGTGGCCCACTGGGTCCAATTCGATGGGTCCTGAATTTTGACAAATCCATCTCAAATTCGTGTCGTTGCCATCCCTATCGTCGCCGATCACTATTGTGAAATGCTCCGTTTCAACCATACCTGCTACCTAAAGAACGAACACACTACAATAACTCCATAAATATTCAAGAAGTGTGTCTCTCTCCCCCCTCCCCCTATAAAACTGATTATAGGAGTACTTAATATTGTAAAAAATATTCGATTTGAACCATAACTATTACCTAATGTTATATTTGAATGAATGGATTTCAAATTCTTAATGACAAATTCGTCGAATTTGTTTGAATAATCTTAAATTCAAAGAATTTCAAATCTAAATTTGAAATATTTTTTATTGAGCATTAATTCATAAAGTTCAAGATCAATCCAAACACGACCCTAAAAGAAGAGCGCACCACGATAGCTCCATAAATATACAAAATGAACCAAAACCATTTTTGTAAATTAAGTTATAAGTCTACTATTTTTTTTTAGTCTAATTTGAGACATAATTACTAGTGAAAAAATGAACCGATGATCACAACTCCATCGAAATGTTAAAATCAAATCACTATTCATAGCAATCATAAATCTAATATACCAAACAGGGTCTTATTTTAATCAATAAAGCAATCTCAACACATGAAATATTTCTCAAAGTTTCTAAAGAGTAGTAGAAGTGTAGCCGCAGGAATTATTGCGTTTGCGATTTAGGTCACGGGGGACATTTATTCAAATTTAGGGTACATTAGAATGAGTTTAATTTGTTATAATTATGATTTTTTTTGTTATTAAAACAAATTAATAAAATTATGTAATTTTTTTATGAAGGTTTAGAATTATCAATTTTATCCTTTCTGTTTCTTTTTAATCTGAAAAATTAATCATAAAAGAAAATCGAATGAGGTGAATAGAAAATTTTAAAAATTATTAAAAAAAGTATCCACTTAGATCATCAATTATAGTTCGCAACGATATTTTGATCAATTCACCATAAAAGTATATATATGAAAATCCAATTTGATGGCCATTAAAATTACAGAAGTATTAGTAAATTTTTTAAATAATACAAATATATTTATAATTATGTCAAAAAAAAAATCATTGTAATTTATTATGGTGAAAGTTATGCGAGGGGATGAATGATTGTATGGTATGGTATGGTATGGCTGGTGGCTAGGGTATGTATGTGGTCTAATCCGCTACACACATTGACCTTCGCTCATCACCCTCCATTATTATTTTCACATGCCCAGTCGTTTTTCTGTTCCTTTCAAATGACAGAATATGGCATAATTGGTTAGTATTAAATGTTGTGTAATATGTGATGGGTATCCCATTGCATTAGGTACTGTTCGATTATACATCATATAGATTTTATGATTTTATTAAAAAATGTTAGGTTAGAAAGATGATGTTTTGGGATTTATAAGTCTCTCAAGCTCCTCGTTTTGTATTTAATGTGGAACGTTTGTTTATATTATCAATCCCGAATAAGGGGCTTGGGATGAACACATGGCCTCATTCTCACAGATGATGTTAATATAATATGGGGGTGCAGTGCAATCGATGTTCTATTGGATGATGTATCATCCACTCTGGTTTTATATGAATCTCATAATTTTGTCATTAAAATTAGCTTATCTTATGTAATCGATTTGAAACGCCTGTTTATATTATCAGTATAGTTGAACTAATGAAAAATACGCGCACGGAAAAAGAGTACATCGCCTATTTGCTATTTAGTTTTTTTTAAAAAAAATTGTAAATATGGAGAAGGGCAAGCACAAACCATCTTAATATTTGAAACTTACACCATTAATTTATTTTTGAAAAAAACTATTTTATAACTATAATATATACTAAATGTAATACAAAAATATAATATGAATTGAGAATAAAAAATTAAAAAATTCCCTAATTTTGGGAGTTTTAAATTAATGTGGCATGTTAGCATGGGATTATGCAGTTAAGTATGGTACGTACAGTCCAATTTGGTTATGGGTTGGGAGCATGTGATTTGCACATGCCCATGTTATCCTTTTTCTTACAGAGAGAAAAGCAAATGCCACGTGTACGTCCAGACATAATAGCCAATTCGTCTTGTCCTAACAATAATCCATCCATCCATCCATCCATCTATTCGCTTGTATAATATATATGTTGCATTAAATAAATAATAGGATAAATTACGGCAAGTTCTCATGTAATTTTAGTATAACTAAAAAATATTTTTTTATTATTTGAGAGGTTATTAGTATTATATAATTTTATTAATTGTTGAATCATTAGTTCAATTTATTAGTCTTTTTAGGATTTTTATTTATTTTTGTGCCGAATTGATAAGAATGATATTTTTGAACTGTGAATTGTGATTTTACTTATTTTATGAATTTTTTTAATGGAGTAATGGGTTATTTTATATTTTTTTAAAATTTTCATCCACTTCGTCTTTTTTTTCTTTTATATATTTTTTTAATTTTTTTTAAAAAATATAATAATAATAAAGTTGATAATTCCAAATATCTATTCAAGGGTTACACAATTTTATCAAATACCATAAAGATTGGTAATTATTCAAACAACGAGAAAGTATTCGTAATTATGTATAAATTCACAAACTCTACATTATTTTTCTCAATCTTTCTCTTTTTGAATGTAAACAAAGACATCTAGTACAATACTTATCTTATATATGCGAAATTCCAACTCAAATTGAGTTAGGTCAAATTTAAATTAATTGTACGGTAAATATATTATACTTGGTCTATAATTGGTGTACAATTCTAAAAGAGTAACTTATCATATTTTATATTTATTATACAAAATTAATTGGAGTCGACCAGACTTTATTTGTGTAACGATTTTATGCCATATGGCCTCAATCTCTTTGTTTTTGATGTGGAGGTCTCACAACCAAGAGTTCGTCGGTTCGAGTCCGACGAATGTGGATTTATAGTCTATTTTTCGTAACAGTGCCTTGTTTCTTTATCTGTTTTGGATATGCTTGTTGATTTAGAAATATCAATTTCTTGAATTAGTATTTGAGTTGAATGTAAAAAAGATATAATAATGAGGCCGATCGTATTTAAAAATAGAAATAATTACATTTTCACCCCCCAAATCTACGAATTATTTACACAAACTATCTATGCATTTTGAAACATTACACATACAATCCAAAAAAATATCAACATTATTATACAAACTACACCTATTTTTTACCTGTTAGGAGTAATTTCTGTAATTACTTAAAGGAATAATTACACTCTCCACTCCCGAGATTTGGTGTAATTATACATAAACCCCTTTGTGATTTCCAAAATTATATTTAGCACCCTTGAGGTTTGCTTCCGTCTAACAAATAAGTCTCTCTGTTAGATAAAATTTATCAAATTTACTGATATTAACAAAGAAAGCAGAAAAAAAAATTTATATTTACCCAAAATCGACTTATTACTGATTTATTGCAGGTCAGATAAATTTTTTTAACCCTCATACATCTTCATGCATTAGTACGTGTCAGGATGTATATATTAACCGTTATAAGAGTAGTTTAGTCGAAAAAAATTATTTGACCTACAATAAGTCAATCGAGGGTAAATATCAATTTTTATTAAATTTTTTCATCAAATTCAGTTAATTTTAACTAATAGAGACACTTGTCTATTAGACAGAAACAAACTTCAGGGTGATAAATGTAATTTTTCAAACTACAAAAAAATTTAGATATAATTATATCAAATCTTAGAAAACGGATTATCCCTTACGTAAAAAAGCCAATGATAATTTATATAAAAAAATCATAAAAAAGTGTAAATATAATTATTTTTTAATAATAAAAAAAGGATGATTCAACTGTGGAATCTGAAATAATGAGTTCAATGAATGTGGAGGTGCAGTGTCACGTGACGCCCTGCCACATAAAGAGGTGAAAATTCTTGAATACAAACGCCTCCCCATCTCCCCCTCACATGCTCTGCATTCAGAGCCCTCGCTATAATATATTATAAAATAAAAATATATTATTAAAAAAATATTAATTAATATATAAATTAATTATATAATTAATTTCAAGGAGTTTTATAAAAAAATTATATGATGATGTCATTAATAATCGTTGTAGATTTAATTTTTTTTATATTAGTATAAATATTATATACCTTCACTTTCTTCTATGGCACGAAATTGTCTATGTTTTATTCCTTTTTTATTACAAATAAATTATTTATTGTGAATCGACTATAATTATAATATAAATTTTAATTATTAATAATTATATCAATTTAAATATAAGTATCACTATGTAATGGTGTTTAATAATAATCTATTATTAAAATAAATAAATAATATATAAGTCATATAAATCATTTCTTAAACATGGGATATTTATAATTGCACCAAACCTCAATAAAACTGAATGTATAATAATTAAATTAAATTTAAATATAACTTTTAAAAATCTAATAATAAGTAGAATATATTTAAACAATAAGATATTATACTAAACTCGATCATTACCGTGTTGGCTTCAATATACCTAAACTTTTTTATTCGATAAACTTGCAAACTCAATTCGAGTCCGATTCAACTAATATAAAATAATAAAATATATTGTAAAATATAAAAAATACTTAAGTTCAACACACATTTAATTCTATTTAAACTCGTTTAAATTTGATTGAATTAATAATCAAATTAAGTTTAAATATAATTTTTTAAATTTAATAATAATCAAAATAAATTTAAAAAATAAGGTATTGAACTAAATTCGATTCATTTACGATCTTATGTCCAACACACGTAATTGATTTCTTCCGATCTCCTCCCTCATACTCGTATTCAGTGAATATTGACAAATGATGAAAATAAATGAAATATTCCACTAATTAGGAGTAAAATTAAAAAAGCTCGTATACTTTAATAATTTATCAATTATTGAAAAATATTAATCGTATACATCAATTAATATTACTTTTTATAACGAGTAAAACTAAAAAAGCTCGTACGCTATAAAAATTTATCAATTATTAAAAAATATTAATTGTATACATCAATTAATATTATTTTTTATAACCAAACAAAAATTCAAGTCAATATGTTTTATGCCTTAGAATGCAAAATATATACAAAAAATAATATATGTGAATCTCAATCCAACATATTTTTTAATCTTTAGTTTAGCAATTTGATTTTTCTTTTTCACGTTGATTATAAATGTGTTTATTGTTTTGTTATTTTCGACCATCTTTATTTCTTCACATTTATGATAAATTCATTGCTGAATAACTTCTATAAAAAATACATTCCAAACTTTAGAAATTATATTCAATTTGCATTTATTAAATTTTTTTTATTAATATCTATATTTTTGTTTTAGTTATAAAAAAATAATATTATTAGATTACATGCTATTTTAAAATTATTGATGAATTACTAGATTAATAATCAAAATAATTACACTATTTTTTTTCTGAGGTTTGGTGTAATTTACATGTAAAATCCCTGTTATTTGAAAAATTACATATAGCACCCTTGAGGTTGGCTTCCATCTAATAAATAGTCTATTCGTTATTCAACATTCACTGAATTTGCTGATATTAAAAAAAAAAAAAAAAAAAAACTACTCACTTTCTGTACCTCAAATATTTTTTCTCGACTAAGCTAATTTTATAATGGTGAATCCTCACATGCATTAACACATGAAAACGTATGAAGGTAATTTGGTAATAAAATAATTTATTTTGATCTGCAACAAATCAGTAATAAGTCAATTGGAGCTAGATATAGATTTTTTTTCTATTTTTTTTGTTGATATAAAAAAAATTGGTGAATCTTGATTAACAAAAGAACTTATTTGTCAGACGAAAGCAAACCTTAAAGGTGCTAGTTGTAATTTTTCAAATCACAAATGATCTACGTGTAATTACATCGAATCTCAGAAAATGGGGTATAATCATCCCTAAAATAAAAGCTATAACAAATCGAATTGAATTTTCTGTTGCAATTCCTATTACATATTCTATTTCGTTTCACTCTATATACAGTATTATGTTTATAAAGATTATGTCATTAAATTTATTTTAAATTTTTTTATATAATTTATAGATATAAAATAAAGAAAATGCAGTAAGAAATTAAATGGGGCGACCAACAACCCTCCTTTAATGTGTGAAGACTGGTCACCAAATGTGACGGAAGCACAATTAAGAAAGTTGAAGAATTTCGGTAAAAGATTTCCTCATTTCTCTTTTTGGTAATATAAATTACTACAATCATACTTTCCCATTTCCAATGCAATCAATAATAACAATATTTTACTCTCAAAATAAAAAATAAATAAGAATAAAAGTATCTACCCCATCTTTCCAATTTGAAAATTTTTAGATATAATTACACGCTTGTCTCATAAGATTTGATATAATTATAATTTTAAAAATTATATCTAACAACGCTGAGATTTGCTTCTTTTTAATATATAAGTTCCTTTATCAATCAAAATTCATCAAAATTATTAATGTTAGCAAAATTATTCTCATACATCTTCACACGTGAATGTATTTGAGAAAATATATCTTTACCATTAGACGGGTAGTTTAGTCCAAAAAAATTATTAGACTTGCAATAAATCAATAATTAATCAGTTGAGGATAAATAATAATTTTTATTTAAATATTTTTGTTAATATTAGCATATTCGATGTAATTTGACTAGTGAAGAGACTTATTTGTTAGACGAAAATAAATTTCAAGGGTGCTAGATATAATTTTCCAATCTATATGGGGTTTATGCGTAATTACACCAAATCTTAGTGTAGGAAAGAGTAATTATCCTATTTTTTTTATTTTAAATTTTATTATTGATGTAGGCCAGCGTCCCATTTTGGCTGCAGACGAGAAATTTGAGTAGCTTTTAAGTCCCAAGGCCTTATCTCTGTAGCGGGTGCCTTTTCAGGACAAAAGCGTGAATTTCATCCAAAATCAAAGCGGGAACACCTCATGTAACAAAATTTGGACCAAATTGTAAATCGTGTTAATTATATATTTTTATTTTATATAATATACACACAATATAAATAAAAATGATATTATATATTTTATTGTAAAAACTTACAAATGTGTATATGTTTGATGGAGTAAAAAAAATATTTTGTTACATAAAATCCATTATGCCGTTTTAATATTTAGAATTTTTTTATTTAAATCAAATCTAATTAAATAAAATCAATTACATAATAAATCTATGGCATCAATCATCACATTAATTGAATATTTTTGGGGTCATATGGGATTTTCTTACTGCCTACTACCACGCACGTTCTCTCCTCAACATATAAAAACCAACCCCCTCCCCTCCTCCCACTTCATCTACCCATTTACGCTTCTCCTCTTCCTCCTCCGCCGTATGCCACCGACTGCACCGCCACCTCTGGCGTCTCTTTTCGTTTCATCATTTGGGTCAGTCTCAGACAATGGCTATCACAAAGCAAACCTCTGGCGAACTGAAAACACGGGTGAATACTTGTCTTAACAAGCTTTCAGACAGGGATACGCTTTCTATGGCGGCCAACGAGCTGGAAACCATAGCTAGATCGCTTCCCAATGACGCTTTTGCTCCTTTCTTGAATTGCCTCTCCACCACGGACTCGTCGGAAAAATCCCCTGTCCGCCGCCAGTGCGTTCGTCTCCTGGGCGTCCTCTCCGCTGCTCACGGGGACGCTCTGTCGCCCCATATTTCGCGTATGATCTCCACCGTCCTCCGTCGCCTACGCGATCCTGACTCAGCCGTCCGAGCGGCCTGCGTTGACGCTGTTTCTTCCATCACAACTCACGTTAACTCGCCGCCGTTTACCGTCATCCTAAAGCCGCTCGTGGACGCGCTTTTCCACGAGCAGGATTTGAATGCCCAGATCGGGTCGTCGCTCTGCCTTTCTGCAGCGGTGGAGGCGGCGCCAGAGCCGGACGCGGCGGAGCTGAGGAAGCTTCTGCCGAGGGTGTTGAAGTTGGTGAAGAGTGATTGCTTCAAGGCGAAGCCTGCTTTATTGTTGTTTATTGGTAGTGTTACGAGTTCTGGTTGTGTGAAAAGTAAGAGTTCGTTGAGTTCTGTCGTATCGACGGCGGTTGAATTCTTGAGCAGTGAAGATTGGGCGGCGAGAAAAGCGGCAGCGGAAGTTCTGGAGAAAGTGGTAGCGGGGCCGGAGAGAAGTTTGACGGCGGAGTTTCAAGGTGCTTGTGTGGCTGCCTTGGAGAGCAGGAGATTCGATAAGGTAAAGCCTTGTTTTTACTTGAAACTTTTCCCAGAATTTGAGTGTTCTCTAACCATTTTCCTTCACTTTTTCAACTGCAACAGGTTAAAGTTGTGAGGGAGACGATGAATCGAGCATTGGAGATGTGGAGAGATCTTCCCGGGCTATCTGAAGAAGCGTCATCGCCTAAAGGTCAGAGAAACGTTTTTTTTACCGTTCCTGGACTCGATTCACAACTCAAGAATGTAAAAGTCGTGCTTTAGCAAACGTGTGTTTGTAGTTCACATATTCATTGCTTTTAGATGTAATCCTCTCCAATATCTGATACGAAAGCAATACAATTAGGTAACTAATGAACAAGTTTGTAGAAAGATTACATTTTGGGATTAGCATGTGACCAAAGTTTTAACTATGATGAATAAGGAAATCCCTTCTTCTTGTTGGTTGGAGATCTGTAATAATTGCAACATAATCATGATTCTTGTTTAGCCCTTTTCTACTCTTTAACTCTATGATTGCATAATGATTGTTTCTTTGTTTAGCAGAATCCATAGTTTCTATACGGCAATTATTTTCGTGTGTTCTGTGCGAAGAGATATTACTATTTTTCTTTGTCAGTTCAGTTGTTTAAATCTTGACCATGAGAAAATATTACATATGAATGCTCTCGCTGACACTAAACCTTTCTTTGATAACCAGACACCAGCAGCAGCGGAGACTCTACTTCTCTGCTTTCTGGAAGTGCTGGCAATGTTGGCTCGGAAATCCCCCAGCTGAGGAAGACAGTGGCAACCAGGTCACCTGCGTCTAGTTGCTCATCTACAACCAGTAGCCAGAAGAGCACGGTAGGAAATGAGGATAGTAGACTATGTTTCTCGAGTGCCCGTAAGCTGAATTTGAAGAAAAACTTTCGGTCTCGGGTGGTCCCTTTTAATTGTAATGACAATGCGAACATCACTGGTGGATGTGTTACCAATGATAACATTGAGAATCAGGATTTTGAGGACCTCTCTTTGATCCGCAGACAACTTCTGCAGATTGAAAACCAGCAATCGAATTTGTTGGATCTGCTACAGGTACAAACTGAGATTGCTTAATTACACCAACATGTCCTCAACTAGGACAAACTACATAAAACCATTTTACTGTCTGAGTAATTACATTGACTGTGTCAATGAGTTTTCACTACACTGATGGGGTGTAATTGTAACACAAACTTTTGAAAAGGGGTGTAAGCGTACGAGTGTTATTGCAACAAAATATCTTTAATGAGGGGATGCCGTGCCAGTGTAATTATTCAAATAGTAGGGATGATTTCTATATAGTTATCCCCAACACATTTGATTTGCCTAATCTTCCCCACAAGTAGTCCTATAACTTTGCTGAGGCTTATATATACTGATCCAAGCATGGTGTATTTTCTTACTTCAGAGATTCATCGGAAGCTCCCAGAAGGGAATGAGCTCGTTGGAGAAACGAGTAGATGGGCTGGAGAGGGTGCTGGACGAGATGTCACACGACTTTGCAATTTCAACTCGAAGGATGTCAGGCACTGATTCTGGGGGCAACACATGTTGTACGATACCGGGAGCAGAGTTCCTGAGCCCCAAGTTTTGGAGAAGAGGAGACGGCCAAACCATCGTCAACACCAAGTTCCCTTCTTCTTTCAGAAACCAGTCCTTTCATGGCATGGCTACATGTAGAGATACAAGTGGTGAAATATCAAAGCTTGTTGATAGTCCAAGAAACTGTTAGCCAGTTGTACGAGGTAATTATTCTTTTGATCAATGGAGGTAGATGAGTTGGGATAGTAGATTCTTTCTTGGGTAGCATTTGTCCCAAGATGTGTACCAAATTGGATGTATATATCAAGAACTCTGAAACCACAAGTAAACCAGCTAATGAAAATCTTTCGGCATTTCTCTCTCAACTTGCTTCTCTTTCTTTTAATTTCCTGATGAATTCCAATGGGGCCAAGTGAGTTTCAATGTTTCTTTCTCCCATTGCTATGTTTCCTCAGAATGTTGGTATGACGTTGATACGAGTCGACCGGCCCTTGTCTAGGTCGGGTCTCTAGTCCTTTTATAACTTGCAAAATTTGAGACTTGATATTTATATAATCATCACATGCCACCTTATTTTCCTCCACATACAAATTCGGGTTCTCCTGCCCCCCAATAAAAGTATGCTAGTTAACCCACATCGAGAGTGGTGGAATGAGGGTTGGAAAATCTTGTTAGTAGATGAGATCTTGGCGCAGTTGTGCAAGTTTGGTCGTTTGTAACCGATGTGCGACAAATATATGATTTTGTTTTCACATAAAATGCCAAAAGATGGGACGGGTGATGCTATTGGGCCATTTAGTATTGTTTATTTTGGCTACATCTTATGTTTTTGTTCTATAAACACGGCCTTATTAAGGGCTACAATGAATTTAACCCCTTCTATATTTTATAAAGTTCAGCAAAAAATATCTATTTCGTTGGTAATTAGCGAAAGATGTATTAAATGCACGACGCATGTGTTTTGAGATGTTTTTTTAGCTGTTTTTCACCTTAATTTTTGACGTTTTGGACTATAATGCCCTCATAACATTTATATATTCGACTTGGACATCTTTGATTTGTTTTCAGTGTTTTTTTTGGATTGTCATTTATCTTAAAGGTTATATAATTTTTTTTAAATATATTTGCCTAAAAAATATGGAAAAAGTATATAAAATATTTGAAGTTTTATAATTTAAGTTAAATTATTAAATTAAAAGCACAATACAAAAATTAAAATATTAAATTTATAATATCTTGACGAATACAAATGTTAATAATTTTAAAAATAATATATTAATAATTAATTTATTATTAAGTTAAAAATATTTAAATAAAAATACTATAAATAATATTTAAATTTAAATTGCTATTATAAGTACTGAAACTGAAATTTAAATTTTTTTTCTGATTATTTTGAATTTAAAAATATTTAAAATTAATTAATTTAGCTTTTTAGTTCATTTCTAAATTTAAAGTTTAAAGTTCAGAAACTAAAAGAATTAAAAATAAGCCGCCATGTCGTCCAAATTGAGGGCAATTGTGCTCTTATATTTCTGCTGTTTTAGACGTCCACGATATTTTAAATAATTAGAAAAAAAAAAGAATAACATTATGATCAGAAAAAAGATATTTAATTTTTTTTACTAACATAAATAAATTTAATAAATTTTAATTAATAAAAAATATATTTATTAATAGAAATAAATATTAAAAATACTAAATTTAATTCTTCAAAATAGGCAGAGTATTCGAGTAATAATGTTAAATTTTAGGAGTGATCGGTTTAATTATACTTAAAAGAAAAAAGGAAAATACCGCGTAGTTTTGTATTATACAGTTTGTACTACACACTGTAACTGTGTTGCTGCTGCTGCTGGCGTGCTACCAACTACCATTGCCTTACATGGTTTAGGGTTCAGATTTTTCATACCCCACCCACTGATGCTCTGAATCCTTCTTTTTTCCATTTTGCTTAATTGTTACTACAATTGATTTCTGCGGCGGGAGAGATTAATCGATCATACACGGTGATGGGGGTGATTGATTTCTTCTGCAACACTTCATCTCTTTGTGTCGACAGACCAAAACCCACTCCTAGTTTTTGTTCCTTGGAGGGGAAGCTGACGCGGGGTAGAATTACGTCTATGAAACCGCCGGGGTCCTCCTCCGCCGCCTCCGTGCCCGTGACGGAGGAAACTCAGCAGGAATATGGCGCCTCGTTGACTGGGGAGTCTTTTATTCGACCCCATCTCCGTAAATTGTCCCCATATCAGCCTATTCTACCTTTCGAGGTCAATTTCTTGACCCGTCATCAGTTTTTGTTGATATTCTATAAATTAACATGTCAATAACATGTGAATAGCTAATAAATTATGGGAAAATTAAACGCAATGAAGAGTGTTTGAAGGCCTGTATTTAATTTAATTTGATTTGGTAGGCACTCTAGGCTAATGATCTAATTTATGGTTTGCTCTCTTCAATTTGCACAAGATTTTCCTTTGTGCATTTATTAAAAGTCAATTGATAATTTTAGTGTTTTGGAAGTTCGATTCTGGTTTAGATGAATGCATTTTGTTTTGAGTTATGAACTTGTTGGTTGGATGACTTAGTGATAACTGCATTGCTATAGATATCCTGGAGTTGTTTCAAGTCTTTTTCTGATGAACATTTCCAAGTATCTCAATGTTTGCCAGTTGATTCTCAAACCAAGAGAAGGCAGAATTATCGCATAATCATGATTTCCTAGAGTCTTTGTTTTCTAAATGTTAAAGTTATGTATGCAGGTGTTGTCTACTCGTCTTGGTAGGAAGCCTGAGGATATTGTCAAATTAGATGCAAATGAAAATCCATATGGTCCACCTCCAGAGGTATGGCTAGCATTGCTGAATGTCTTCTTTTTGTTATCATGACCCGGTTTATTTAAAATCACCATTTATTTTTGTGCAGGCATCATTTTAATATTTTCCAATTTCCATGGTTTTGCCGTCAAACTAATTCCTTGTAGGTATTTAAAGCTTTGGGTTCCATTAGATTCCCTTATATTTATCCTGATCCGGAAAGCCGTAGATTGCGAGCTGCACTTGCTGAGGATTCTGGTATTGAAGCTGACTATATTCTCGCTGGCTGTGGTGCAGATGAGCTTATTGATTTGATCATGCGGTTTGTAGCACAGTTCTTGCTGAAGTTTAAAGTTTCAGGTCTTATTCTTTGTTCAGGTCTAATTTGTGTGTCTTTGTTTTTTCGATCTCCCAGATGTGTCTTAGAACCTGGTGACAAGATTTTGGATTGCCCACCAACCTTTACTATGTATGAGTTTGATGCAGCTGTTAATGCTGCACTTGTTATCAAGGGTAAGTTTGTTCCTTCTTTTCTTTTGGCTACCTATTGGTTTCTGATTCAACTTACTTTACCACTTTTGTGTAGATTCTTGCAGTCTTCTGCAAGTCTCTTTCCGGCTATTCTTTGTGTTGTTACTTTGATGAGTTTGCACTACATTACATTTCCTGGCAGTTAATGGAATTAATAAAAATCCGGTTTGCAGCAAGGAAATGGATGTGATGCATATGATGTTTATAGAAATTACTACAACATCTAGTAGTGTGAATTCTAAGTTTATAATTATTGTTTCTGCATTTTCCTTAATTAAGTTGCTTACCATCTTGGATATCAAATCCATGCATTTAACTCTGAGCTTATTCCGTTTAGCAGTTCCTCGGAAGCCCGACTTCAGCTTGGATGTAAAACGGATAATTGAAGTTGTTGAGCAGGAGAAACCAAAGTGTATATTTCTGACCTCACCAAATAATCCAGATGGGAGGTAAATTTGTTCTGGGTTCATTGTTTTTGTTCCAAGTACCATGAGCCATATACGTTCTTTGCTGCTGTGTCAAGTGTTAGGTTTAGAAATTATTTGTAGCATAATGCAATGCCAAATTTGTTATATTAATCTTTTAAATAATATTTGTATGTTTAATTAGCTCAAGTTGTTTCTGAATATTTTTGTTGTCTCAAATGTTTATTTCTGACATCATATATTTTAATGTGGGGATGACAGGTCTAGTATTGGATCAAAGAGCTTATGTGTGTTGTTGCTATCAAGTAACAAAAATTGCATAATATACTTTATGTACCTGAACTTTTTGACCTAAAAATAAAAGGCAATATTATATATCAGAACTAAGAGGAAGTAGCTCTGCAATTGCTGGTGTCATTGTGTTATCGATAACATAAATTGCTAATTTTGAAATTCTACAATATTTTGCCGTTATGGACTGAGTTTTGGCTTCACATTGATGTTCCTATATGTATTTTTTCTTCTACGTGGCAGCATTATCAATGATGAAACTCTTCGGGAAATACTTAAGCTGCCAATATTGGTTGTTTTGGATGAAGCATATATTGAATTCGCTGGAATTGAGTCCAAGATGAGATGGGTTAAGAAGTATGAAAATCTTATTGTGCTTCGGACATTTAGCAAAAGAGCTGGTATAATCTTTCTCCTTTCCAACTGCTAAACATAGGATCTGTACACTTCAAATTACTTCACAATCCAAAAATGAAGCTTTAGAAACTCATGAAATTTTATTTATGCAAGACTTTAGCATAATATGTAATGGAGATTGATGGAAGTGTAGTTTGTATGCCCTCCAAGTATCCCTACATCATTGACTTGCAGTCCACATTTGAAACCATAAAAACTAGGTTATGAAGAATGGTAATTTTACATATACTATGAGTAAGACTGGTGGCCATGTATAATCACTTATATATATTTCACTCATAAAACTCTAAATTGCTGAGGGCCTCAGGGCAATCATATATGCCATGGGCCATGGTGGTTTTCTAACATTCCTAATAACTATACTATGTAAGCTTATAGACCTGCATTTATTTCACTATGAGCAAAGTATATGTCAGATCTCCATCCACATCCTCATTCGAGCCAACTTCCGAACCTTAAGAATTTCTTTGGACGTGCCTTCTCTGCCTAATTAAACCTACCATACTGCTTAACGAAGTGCTCTAATGCACGGTTCTTTTCACTTAGCAGAAAATTATATTATAATTAGCATGGATTATGTAGTTGAATTTGAATTAATATTATAATTAATATTGTGGTGCTTCAGCTTTAGCGGGACTTCGAGTTGGATATGGAGCATTTCCGTTGAGCATTATCCAGTACCTATGGAGGGCTAAACAACCATATAATGTGTCTGTTGCTGCTGAAATTGCTGCTTGTGCAGCATTAGAGAATCCCGTCTATCTAGAGGTACCAAGTGGCAACATGTATATCTCGGCATTTCCTATGTCCTGTGATTTATTGACTGAGAAAGAAACGCACGCTTTCAATTGAGTTTCTATTTTTAGACACAAGTATTTATCATATCCTCGATTCATGACAGAATGTGAAAATGGCTTTGGTGCAAGAACGGGAGAGGCTCTTCAAACTTTTGAAAGAAGTACCCTTTCTCAATCCATATCCAAGCTACTCCAACTTCATTCTTTGTGAGGTTACATCTGGAAGGGATGCTAAGAAATTGAAGGTATGATCAATTCAGTTGTTTTATATCAAAGTTTTTGCTTCAGCGATGATGTTGCATTCTTCTAAATACTCATCATTCGATCACCATTTGTGCTTCACATGAACACGCAGACATATATTTGCACGAGTATATGCTGTTGAGTCGGCACAGCACATTTATGTCTTTTTGCACTTGTCAATCCTTTTTTCTTGTGTTTACGTATTTGGTTTGAAAAACTTACTTTACAAACTCAACACTTGTTACAGGAAGACCTTGCAAAAATGGGCGTCATGATTCGTCACTACAGTAACAAAGAATTAGCCGGTTACGTTCGTGTTTCTGTGGGCAAGCCGGAGCACACAGATGCTCTAATGGAGGGTCTCAAACTGCTGTATTAATCCTATGTAATCTGTCATACAATAGGGCTAAAAGCATTGAACCTCTCACTCTTCGTTCCAAGAGCGAGAACTCTTAGCTTCAGTTTTTCTTTGATTTTGTGAGTGTTGTTAATTCTTTGGGTAAATAATGTTCATACTTATTTGGAAGAAAGAGAATAAAGACAGTTGAGTGGAATTCAGTCTTTTTCCTTCGTTTAAAGATGGGCCCAAGGCCCATTTCCTTCTTGGGCCACAGAACGTTCAATATCATATCACGGCCCAAAACCATACACTTATGGTCGTAAAATAGGTTTGTATTGGCCCACAGACAAGCCCAATAGAAATGAAATGAGTTTGACGATTATAAACTTCTCAAACCTACCACACTCGTCTCGATGTGTGTGCATGATTCATTTTTTATATATATTTATTTAATTAAATAAAAAAAGATAACATGAATAATTGATCAAAATCAATAAAATAAATTGATTTTAATTGTACATTAAGTAAGAGTTTATTAAAAAATATGAGAAAAATAAATACAAATCGAGAGCATTTTACTCAACTTATATTTTATTAATCATGATAATTACTTTAAATATAAAGACATTACACCGTACAACAGAACATATTTTAAATGGTGGGTGGAATAATGAATTATAAGATGAGATGTAGTATTGATTTAGGAAGATAGAGATGCATATGCACCTTCCTCCTTTCATTCCTTCAATTTCAGATCACTTGTCTCTTAAACACATTTCACTCTCACTTCACTAATTATTACAAATCTTTGACCCTCACCTCCAACTCATACTATAATTACTTCACACAATTCATCAATCTTAACCTATTTGTTTTCACTTAAATTTAATCCATGAATTTTTCTATACTTTCATATAATTGCAATTACTTCTTTATTGTTCATAAATTATCAATATCTTTCTTGATTTTAACGATTGTTCAATAACTATATCAATTCATCGGTCTCCATTAGATTTTTATCCATTTTTATGATAAATTGACCAAAAATACTCTTATGAATTATGAATTATAATTTTACTTATTTTTTTAGAATTTTCTAACATTTTTTATAGATTAAGTTGACAATTTTTCTTTATATAATTTTTCAACTTTTTTCATCCATCTATTTTTTTTCCATCTATAATTATTAAAATTAAAAAGAAAATACAGTAAGGGCAAAGTGAAAGCTCTTGATTTTCATCCAATATTATATTATTTCATCAAGCAATGAGGGGTATCGGTAATTTTTAAATAATAAAAGGATATTCTTGATTATTCCAAACATTGGAGACTTTTTTGAATTAAGGAATTATTACACTTCTTCCTGAAGTTTGGTGTAATTATATATAGATCCCCATACTTTAAAAAATTACATTTAGTACTCTTGAGGTTTGCTTTTGTCTAACAAATAGGCATGTTCATTGGTCAAGATTCACTTAATTTATTGATATTAATAAAAAGGGATAATTACACTCTCATCCCATGAGTTTGGTATAGTTACATATAGAACCCCTGTGGTCTGAAAAATTATATCTATAACCTTGAAGTTTGCTCCAAACTAATAAATAGGTCATTTCTTTAGTCGAAATTCATTGAATTTATTGTTATTAACAAAATCTTGAGTTAAAATTGATAGTTATCTTTTATTGACTTATTTTTAACTTGTTGCAGGTCAAACAAATATTTTCTGACTAAACTACCCTTATAATGATGAAAATATACCTTTTCATATGCATTAACGTGTGAAAATGTATAAAGGTAATTTGGCCATTAAAAGATTTATATAACCTTCAGTAAATTAGTGTTAAGTCAGTGGTAAGCATAATTTTTTATCCAATTTTTTTGTTAATATCATTAAATTCGGTGAGTTTTGACTAACACATGGATTTATTTGTTATATAAAAACAAACTTCATAGGTAATAGATGATTTTTTTTAGATCACAGAGAATTTATGTGTAATTACATCAAACCTCAAGAAATGAGAGTGTAATGTAGTTATGCCTAATAAAAAAGTTGAATGAAAATTGGTATTTATCATTGATTGACTTATTATGGGTTAAATAATTTTTTTGTGACTAAACTACCTTATAATGATGAAAATATACCTGTGTGAAAATGTATAAGGGTACTTTGCTTATAAAAAGATTTTTTAACCTGCAATAAATTATAGTAATAAGTCAATTGAAGGTAAATAAGAATTTTTATCCATTTTTGCAATATCGTCCTAATTCAGTGATTGACTAACAGAGGAACTTATTTGTTAGATGGAAACAAACCTTAGAAGTACTAAATGTAATTTTCGAAACCACAGAAAACTTATGTATAGTTACACCAAATTTCCGAAGAGAAAAATGTAATTATCTCTTTAATTAATAAATAAAGTTTTAAGGTTATTAATTCAATTTACACCTAATGTGCTATTCAATTTATATATATATTTATTAAAATTTATTATTTTCATGTCATTTGTAATTAATTATAATTGTCATGTATTACACTATTAATTCCTTTTTTATTTGAAAAGGGTATTACACTATTAGGTCATGTCTAAATACTATAAAATTTTTCTCTATTTTAAAAATTCAACTAAAAATCTCTTTATACTTTAAAAATAGGTAAATCCCCCTATTTTATTGAACATATCTTACGTGTCTCTTTCCGTTAAATTGTCTTAATGATATTAATTTTTTTGTTATATGATCGTTATGCCTTTTTTATTATATATTATTTTTTATTTTAATGACTAGTGAATCTTTTTTAATTAAATAATAATAATCGTTAAATCTAATCAAATAATTTCAACCGTTAAATTTTTTAAAAAAATTGAAAGGTCTGTATCTTCTGGCAAATGGGGGTGACAATTACCAAATCTGGCGACATCGTCCTGATAAAAGAAGGATCCGCAAACCAACAATGGGAGACCGCATCCTGTCTCCCTTCCGTGCGCTGCCGCCCCCATTTTTTTTAATTAATTTAATTATATCTATTAATTATATATTTTAATTAAATAATTATAATTATTATTATACTTAACCATTTTGTATCCAATATATATATATATTGGATTTTTAAATTTTAAATACATATAATACTAATTTAAATATAAATATTATTTATCATAAATATAATTAATAAACATATTTAAATTAATTTGTAACTTATAATTATTATAATTTCTTAATATTTATATTCATATAGATTTCCAAATTTGAAAACCAAAAATTTTAGTATAATTGTCATTGTAATGTAACTTTTCTATTTTTTGGCATTTTCATATTTAATATAAATATTTTTAAGAACAAAAGAATTTATATTTTTAAAAGAGAGAAAAATAATAAAAATCATAAAAAAAGTCAATTTGACCATGTAATTTTAGATACAATATGGGACATTTTGGTCAATTAAGAAAAATAGTCAAAACACGCAAAAAATTAAGCCCAAACGCACTTTAATTAGGGGAATTTTGTGCTGGAATTTATTAAAATACAGAGAAATTATTAGCTTATTTTTAAAATACATGAAAATTTGTAATTATTTAAAAAAATACAAAAGGTAAACAGAGTTTAGCCATAATTCACATATATATATATATATTAATGTAACAATATAATTATCATTTTATTACAAAAGGACTGCGGAACAAATAATTCACGTTCTACATAATTTTTAGGGTTATTATTTGTACTTTTAGCTATTTTTTAAAGCAAATTTCGGCCTCACTCTATGATTTGACCTATGTTAATACATATACTAATTAAAGACCTATTGGTTAGTTACCAACTTAAGAGGAATAAAAGGGAAAAAAATTATTATTAAATAGGGACAATTACACCCCTCCGTTAAAGTTTAGTGTAATTATACGTAGAGTCTTAAAAAATTATTTAGTACGATTGATGTTTGTCTCCATACAATAAATAGATACTCATTAATTAGAGTTCATGAATTTATTTATATTAATAAAAAAAATTGAATAAAGATTCATATTTACTTCCACTTGACTTTATTTTTAACTTATTGTAGGTCAAACGAATCTTTTATGATCAAACTACCCTTCTACATGTTACAAACTAATCTTTTATGAACAAACTGCTATTCTACATATTGACATGCACTAATGCATAAAAAACACTAAATATAAATTTTTAAATTGTAGAATATTTATATGTAATTATATCAAATCTTTGAGACCCCATTTTGATTATTAGATAAAGTAGATGACAAATCCCAATAAAGGGTATCTACATAATCCCAAAAGAGGAGGACCATATTCCGTAGCTTTTGTTCTGTCCCCTTTGTTTTCATTTCCTTCTTTATGGGCCGCTTCATAAAGTAAAAGTAATTAATAAATAATTATTAGTGGAGAGTTAAATAAGCGTGTAAAGAGTAAAAGTAAAGTTGAAAGATAAAGTTACATCCGTTATTTGCCTACATCTATATTTATAAGAGCAAGATAAGAGAAATTGGGAGGTTGTTGAGGGTGGTTAAGATACTGTTGAAGTTTTTGGGATGTTTGTTTTCTCGTGATATAGTTGGTCCAATTGTATGTTACATTATATGTCTCCCACGTGAGCAGGAATAAAATCTCCCGTATCAACTGAGAAGTAATCGATAAAAGAGGAAATTCTTATCTATTTGTTTTATCCAATAGACTACGATTGTCGGGCTTGACCTTGCTGACGCGCCTTTGTTGTGACATGTCATTTGATATGTGAAATGTAGTTGATGTGTCAGTTGAGCTGGAGGGGCTACCAATAGATTGGAATTAGGCTTGATTGACTACTGCCTCGTAAGTAGGATGAAGGCGGTACTGGGCTAATAGGGCTTGCTGCATCATCATCCGTTGATATGCTTGAAAAAATAATACCTCAAGTATCAATTTTGAGAGAGAATGAAAAGTTGAAAATGGACTATAGAAAAGAAAAAAAAAATACATTTCTTGTTCTCAAAACGCATGTCTATTTACATAATATTTGTGTTTTTTTGAATTTTCAAATTTATGTATTTTTGATTCATATGTTTACTACATATATATATATATATATGTATTAGAATGAACTCATATATGGATTTTGTCTTCCTTATATCTTTATACCATTGAATTGGATATAGCCAAAAATATATTATTTGTTTGTACTAAAATTTGAATAGTGATGGCTTCTTCCCACATATGGAGAGACCATGAAGCTCTGAATTTTAGTACAAACAACCTCTCCACTCCTTTTACAATTTGTATGTATGTTTGGGTACTAAAATTTCTGACAAACAAAATTTTCTAAGTACCAACATGATTTGGTCATTTCATTTAATTCATCATAAATGCAATTGCTTTGTTCCCAGTTTCATTTTATTACATCATCATATTCAGATTTCAAATACACACTATGGATTACATCGACTTTACTTGAAATTAAGTCTAATTATATAAACATTCTTTTTTTCTTTTATAAAATTATAAATATATTCTTATTCAGCAACAAAATATTACTAGTATTTCGATACCCCTCAAGAAATATACTATAAAATACAAAGGTTGTTTGCATAATTAAATTTAATTTTACGGTGTTTATATAATCTAATCCACATTCTAACTAATAGCTTATATGAGTACCCCGAGTTAAATGGTGTATTTATCCCCCAAACTTAATTTCGTGACTTTTTCATAAATTCCAATCAAGATTCAACAAAAATACGAATAATTTATGTATTAAAAAAGATTTAAAGATCCTCTGATAATTGTGTTTATGATCATACACAAAATATCTGCATGTTTTTATACGAGTCAGATCGTTCAAATTACAAAAACTCCAACCTGATTATGTTATTACATAGTTAGGTTGTACGGTCTATCCCTGATCCACAATATATTTACGTTATCTTGATGTAACTGATCTAAACGGATCAAAATCACGAATATCCTAAATCTCGATTGCCAAGTATGACATCACTATTTGCATTTATTACACCTATTTATTCTCGAACTAGACTAGTCAACTTAAGTATGTGAAAATTATAACCAAACTTACAAATGTTGTTCTGATCTTATATGTGCCTATAAGCTCTAACAAACAATAGGAGCAATGGTATATTAGACCAAAAATTGATCGAATACGACTTGGTAGAGGGAGCTTCACTTCTACGTGGAATCAAAATTATATAATGATTAGTCGATCTTTTTAAATTATTTGTATAGGATCCATCACTATTTTAAATTGCACATTATCGAAGTTTTATTTATTTGTATAAACAAGAATATAAAATATCAAAATTTGTGCAAAATCGGACCAATCTCGGATTGTTTCTTTATTACAAATCTTATTTTATATTCTACTCCAATATATACACATTACGTGTATAAAAATAATATTATATAGTTAATTTTAAAAAAAAAATTTATATACACGTGACGTGTGTATACTAAATAAAGTAAAAAGAATAAGATAAATTTTGTAACCGAAAATTCGATGAAATCCCAATTCCTTGCAATTAATTTCAACAAAAGCGTCCACTGCCAGAAAAAGAAGGCTGAAGAAAAGGAAATAAGATACACTTTTTCTTTTCTGTATTGTCTTCCCGACATTTACCCAATTACCAGAAGCAACCAACGAACCTTAAAGTAAAAAGAAAGAAGACAAAGTGCACAACTACTGTCGGCACACACACAGATCTGCAAGAAAAGAATTTTCCCATTTCCATTCCTCCCTTTAAACTCTGTTACCAGATCTTTAAAATCTTTACTAACACAATACAGATGAGCTCTTCTTCAGATCAACGCCGCAAGAGAAAACGCATTCTCAGACAATCTGATTCATCACTACTTTCTCTCCCACACTTGTTGTCTGTGAGATCTCTTGTCTTGTGCTTTAGCTTCCTCACCTTTCTTTATCTCTTATCCCGTACTCTCCCTTTTGCTTCTTCAGCTTTTCACCCGGTTTTAGTAGTTTCAAGCTTATCCCTCTTGTCCTCTTCTAGTTCCAGCACTACTGCTCAATCGGTTCAAGATTTTGGTAGTTTTTTGTACCCATTGAGAATAGAGAACCGGGTTTTGTTCCCTGATCATGTTTTGTTGTTGGTTAAGAATGATGGGTTGTTGAAGAAGAGTGTTGTTGATGAATTGGAATGTGTTTATTCTGGTGTAACTGTGTTGAGTACTAGCAATGGTAGTAGTGGTGATTTTTCTGTGTTAAAGGTGCTGTCTTTTGATGAATATGATGAGTTTAGGTCTGTTGTGAGGTGCCCACTTCCATCTGTGAACTATTCAGCTGATGCAAATTTGAGGTGGAGTGGTAGAAATGGAGTTTTTGCGGGAGGTGAAAAGGGGTTGTGGTTGGATAATCGCAGGGTTAATTCGTGTTCTTGGGAAAATGTGGCGTATGCAGCTGCACTTGATGGGGGCACTGTTGTTGTATTTGTGAAGGGATTGAACTTGAGGGCTGATAGGGAGTCCGATCCGAGTCAGTTCAGTTGCCATTTTGGGTTGGGGAAATGGGAAAAAAACGGTAGGTATGTGCTGAGGACGAAGGCTTTGACTGCTGCTCAGGAGGTTGTTAGGTGTTCGTTGCCTAGGACCTTGATGAACAAGCTCGATAAGGTTAAGGGCATTCGTGTGACTATTGGAGCTACACACTATTTTCATGCTCGAGCTCATAAGCATGTGCTTATTCCATCTGTGGCGAAAGTTTCTGATTCAGGTTTTGAGGGTCAGAAGAAGAAGATGGAGGGGAAATACGAACTTTGTGTGTGTACAATGGTGTGGAACCAGGCCTCAGCCATCAGGGAGTGGATTATGTATCATTCTTGGCTTGGAGTTGAGAGATGGTTTATATATGATAACAATAGTGATGATGGGATTGATGAGGTGATTCAAGAACTTGATCTTGAGAACTACAATGTCACTAGGCATGTCTGGCCCTGGATCAAGACTCAAGAAGCGGGATTCTCTCACTGTGCTCTCAGAGCAAGGGCTGAATGTGAGTGGGTTTCGTTCATGGACGTGGATGAGTATTTTTACTTCCCATATTCGCCTCCTAGGCACCAAAGATTCAGGAAATCGAGTTATGTAGGCCAGAACTCACTTCGTGCTTTGGTGGCAAATTTTTCATCATCATCAAGAACTATAGCAGAGATCAGAACATCTTGCCACAGCTTCGGGCCATCTGGGCTGAATTCACCTCCCTCACAGGGAGTAACGGTAGGGTACACTTGCCGTCTCCAGAGTCCTGAGAGGCATAAATCGATTGTTAGACCAGATGCACTTGACACCACTCTGCTTAATGTGGTGCACCATTTTCACCTCCAGAAGGGCTTCAGGTACATGAATTTGCCTCAGAGTACGGCTATAATCAATCACTACAAATACCAGGTGTGGGAGGTTTTCAGAGCAAAGTTTTACAGACGAGTCGCCACTTATGTCGCTGATTGGCAAGAAAACCAAAACGAAGGCTCAAGAGATAGAGCTCCTGGGTTGGGGACGGAGGCCATTGAACCACCCGATTGGCCACAGAAGTTTTGTGAAGTTTGGGACACAGGGCTGAGAGACTTTGTTTTATCCAATTTGGCTGATCTATCTACAGGTTTGCTCCCATGGGAGACGCATTCTGCCTTGACTGATTAACTTGGGACCCTTGAAGCTCATCAGCCCATTGTAAAGGAAAAACTCACACACATGACATTCATTTATTGATTGTTTCACATTTCTGTTTCGTCCTTTGCTTTTTGTAGGCAAAGGATCAGAGAAGTCATAGGCTTTAGATACAGGATTTTACATAGCTGTAACTTGAATTTATAGCCCTCCTGCTTATTTGATGGTTTACTGTTTATATACAACCAATAGCTTACTAATCCGGGTTGCTTATTGCTTAGAGAACTGAAACTTTCACTCTCCTAGGAATACAAATTCGGGTTGATTCAGTGAAGCATGCAAGATAACAAAGTAAAATGGATAGGTGATCATCATTTTCTATTAAACATACGATTCCACAAACAATTACAAAATTATTAGCACTTATATATATATATATACACACACACACAGAGAGAGAGAGAGAGAGAGAGAGAGAGAGAGAGAGAGAGAGAGAGAGAGAGAGAGAGAGAGAGAGAGAGAGAATGCAATAACTCCAACAGAAGTTACGGAACAAAACTCCCGAAAGACGAATTATGTACCTTATGTGTTTGAGGTGTAACTAATAGCATCTACCACAATATAACTTGCCCTGTAATTTCTATTCAACATTGGAAAATATAGCTTTAACTTCCATTAATCTTGCTCTTCGAACACCACATTTGCTGGTCTCGACCCGTTGGTGCTAACTGGTCAATTGGAGCCTTGTATTTGCGGGATGCAGAGACATGAGATGACAGACTCGTTGCATCCAGTCAAATTGCTTTACAAGAATTCTGAAGTGAGAAAATCAAAAGATTATCCAGAGAATCATTAAGGTTCTTGATGTTTCAACAAAATTCCAGAACACAAGAAAGCCATCTTTTCTCCACCTGGTCATCGTCTACACTGGAAACATAAACGGTGCTGAGTCTTGACTATTCCTGTTATCATTCCTTATTATGATATTTTGCAGCTTAAACATGACCTTTTAGAATTTTTTTTTTACATACAGCAAATACAACTGTTTCAGCAAGTAGGTATAAGGTAACACATTCAAAGTTCAAAATATAGAGCAGAAAAGGTAATAATGGAATTATTTAAGAAGGGATACTTAAATGAAACAGTGCACTGTATTAAGAAATTAAATAATGTGAAGATGTACCTTCGAATGTGATCTTCAGGTATCATAAACTGATAAGTGTGATTGTAACTGATCATTCAAATTCCTTCTTGCACTGTCAATGGCATTCTGTAAACAACTTTTGCAAGTGTAGCATCTAATTTCTCCCCAATTAATGTGATCCATACCTAAATATACAGAATCGTAAAACCAATTTCAAAACTATGAGATATAACTTTGATGATGGCAAACAATATTTATACTACTCATGATTCAGATGAAAATTGCAGCACTTAACTATTTCCTCAACTAAAGACTGTAAAATACAGTAGGCAAAAAATATGCATGTAAAGAAAATAAACACTAATGTTTGTACAAGCAATTGAATTCAGAAAACCTATAGATTTAAACTAGTACTTAAACAGAAGCATCAGAAATCATGGAAACCAGATTCATGCAGACAGGGAGGAACAGGCTTAAAAATTAGAAAAAAAGTAGAATTTTACTGAGAACAAGCATCACAAACAGAAAAAGATACCTGGTCAGAAGAAGTGAATCCCCTAATCGTGTCACCACCAACAATTGCAATTCCTTTATCCCCAAGGGGTTGCAAGATAACTGCCTAAAGAAATAATTTTTGCCTAGAAATTACTTCAGAAAAACTGATAGACATACACTGAATACATAATAAAGATACTTTCTAGTTTCTAACTAAGATAGTAACAAAAATAAATACCTGTGTATTTGAAGGAAGAAATGGAAGCTCGGATTTCCCAGGATACAGTGCCAAGTTGGCCAAGTAACTTTCTGAAACACAGATGAAAATGTTTGTTTCTTCAAAATTAACTCACCAAGTATGGCCTGAATAACATTGTGGCTTGTTGTACCAAATACAACTATGATAAGTTCTCACGTGATCCAGACTTCAGAACACCATTATACAGAGATCCTTTCATCAATTTGTCAGTATCTACAACCATGGGTTCACTTCCATTTGAGTTGGATATATCAGCAAACCCTATTTGCAAAATACAGATGCCATCATAAATGACAACAAGAGACCTGCAGCATGTAACATCTGATAGAGACTCCCATGCCCTGAGATAAAGAAGCATCATAATAATTTTAATTTATCATATAGTAAAGTGATATCATATTTTGAACTTTTGAGTTAATGCTCATGGCCAGACTCCCATTTTACTGCATTGTGAGAATAAATATTTATTATTGTATACAGGTAATATGCAGGTTTCGATCTCTAATAATTGTTTCCAAATCAAGTGTGAACATACTATAGTTTCACTAGATGGCAAATTAAAAATGCTAATAGTTTTGTATCATAAAAGATACCTTACCTTACAATTAATTGAATGTCAATAAGAGCATTTCATAAATCAGTATACATCAGTGCTGATATACAATGTTTTCACGCATATGCGAGACTACGGTGGAGAATTTATTTCAAGGAAAACACTACAAATAAGTTGATCTTTTAAAAATCATGATCTTCTGAAGTATGCAAGCTAAATGCTTGAAGCATTCCCAGGATATCCTCTCTAAACCATCTTTTCCTGGGATCTAGATTTTATTGTCTGCTCTAACTATCCTCTCTTTTGCTCATTTTAGTTCTTGTCTCAAATTCTTTTACACTGAAAAGAGTGGAAGACTTTGTCTGAAAACAATGAAGAGGAGAACTCATACAATAATTGTATGAAGTAGTAAGTACAGAAATGCGAATTCGAAAATTAATTTCTGCAAAGAAGTGGCAGAAATAATGAAAGATCAATACCAGATTAACTCAGAAATGACAGGATCAGGAAGGTCATGATATATTCTTTGGCATTCTACCCCATTGGGATTTACCTGAAATTTAAGAATCAAGAACAAAAATGTTTTCTGCAACTGCAAAACTAAATGTAAACAACCAGCTCAGGGGGGAGTGAATAAAGTAAAAAACAGATGTAGTTTCTTCACCACAGAAATAGATTTTGGCCGAATTGAGAGCCACACAAGACCATTCAAAATATTCGTCACAGCCAAACCAAGTGTCAGTAGATCCGCTCTAGACTGTGAACTGCGAGATAAAGTAAAAGGGGCCAGCAGTTATTGTATAAAACATTTATGATAAACCAGAAACTATGATATCAAATGTTGGTATCAAGCTATGGTGGTTCCTTATATTAGTAATCACCAATTAGAATACACATCCATACCTTTAAAAGAATATACAGTCTAGCAGCGAAATACTGCATAATTGCAGGGAGGATGGGGGAGGTTATGCTTCTTAGTTTTCGAAATCAGTTTCGATTTTTTTATCACAAAGGTTTCACATTCAAGATATCCCGCCAACCCACCAACCCTTTCTCTGTATTCTTCTGATCCTCATTTCATGTTAAATGCTTGTTTTTTGGTGTACTTGGTACTAAGCTTGTCAATAAACATGTCCATATATTCCCCAATTCTGTTGGACCTGCAATGCTCATCTGTTAACATCAGTTAGAGCAGATGATTTTCTTGAAAAAAGATGCCCAAACGGTTCACTAATCAATTTAACTAAGTTGTCATGCCCCAAAACAAATAAAAGAGAAAACCTGCAATGCTCCCACAATATCTATTTCAAACCTTTCCTAAAGAGCATTTCCTTCCATCTCAGTCATACTGCAGTAGTACAGGTTCCAGAATTATCGTTTATGACACTAGAGAAAATCGAATACAACTATTAAAATCATTCTCAGGACAGAATTTCTTGCGATCTTAAAGAACCCATTCATAATTTTCATATTCAACAGAGAACCTCACCCCTTGAAACCTAACAATTCATTATAGTACATCTCAAGCATCCATTATCCACTAAAATTATCAACTTTACAATCTCCTTGCACTACTTTTTACTCTACCGAAAGGAAATTCATCAACATAACAAGATTATTGCATTTACCTACTGGCATCAGCAACAGGGGCAATTCCTGAAACTGTTCGGTTAAAGAGCACTGCAAAGAGAGAAGCGCCACCGACGTATATGGGCAAGCTCCGGACAAAGTCGTCGTTTTTCGATACCCAATCCGCCACCCATTCCCTCTTTGGTCTCGGCCCTTGATACCCTCCCTTCAATTATCAACAGAATTCCAGTCAATTTTCAGCAAATGCTAGTGAACTGAAGTAAGAAGAGGGAACAATTGAATTGTCGCATGGTGTACCCGCGGACTGAGAGAAGCCCTAACTGAGTTCGGGCGGGAAACAAAACGTCGCCGGGTTGGGCTTAACGGAACAGCTGAACGGAGGAGAGTTCCCGCTTCCATTGAGAATCGGTTAGTGTACTGCAGTAAACGTTGCAACTACAACGAAATCCAAACAGAGACAATACTTTTTTGGCCTCTCAAAATTCCATATATTCTATTTTGGTCCCCTACTTTTCTTTGCTAAACACAAATTGGTCCTAAGACCCTACCCCTTATAGCACCAATCAGGCATTACTTGATTAATAAAGTTGATGCATCACAGTAAAAAGGTTGTAAATTTGAGTTCCACGAATATGAGTGTATATTTATTTTTGTAATAGTTTGTTGTTTTTTATTTTACTTAAATATATTTATTGATTTGAATTATTCATGTATTAAATAATATAATGAATCGCGCATTGCATTGCAAAAAAAAAAAATGATTATGGCAAGAAAAATGCTTCAATTATTGATTAACAATAATGGAAATGGAAATTGACGAGGCTAAGTGGTGGCAAATATCACCTTAATTTTTATGGAAGGAATAAAGTTATATCTAATAATAGAGAATAAGGAAGGATAATTCTGACTGTAATAGTAGATGTTGTTTAAATTAATTTTATTTATATGATATTATTAATTAGGGTGTGATTGTTATAATTATTTTTATTAGATATTGATATTCAACAAAAATGATGGTAATAAAGTTTTCAATTAATAATAGTTCATTGCTTAAAAAAAATAAATTATATTTACATTCCCTTATCTATTACTATTTTACACAAACCACTCCTATCTTTTAAAAAATTATAAAAACCACCCATGACAGTTTTTAAAACTCCTAAATGGCCCTGCTAACTTAGTCAAACTTTAATCTAATTTTTCAATAACAGTAACACCCTCAGGGGTGTTTTGTAATTACCAAAAGGTAGAAAGGGTGTCAAAGTAATATTTATGGGGATGACCCTATATAGTATATTTTTATTATTTATACTAATTTTTAATTTAAATTATTTTATTGACTATTTTTTATTGAATTTATATATAAATTTACACCTCTTAATAATTGAAATGTTAAATTATTTAATTAATATATTAATAAAAATTAATTACTAGCTTATATTTTAAATTTTTAAAATTAAAAAATTATTTATCCTTTACTTTTATTTATAATTAAATTTTATTAAAACTAATAAATTATAATTCAAAATAATTTATGTAGTTTATATAATTATATTAGAATTAGTAAAATAAATAATTTATTTGTTAAAAAACATTTTAAATTATTAAATTATTTTTTTTAAATTATTCATTTTTTCAAATCCTATCGCCATACCCGTCCTCAAGTCTTGCCTGTGCCCTTGTTCCAACCTCCCCATTGAGGCCAATGACCTCGCCCCACTTGCGCCTAACCTTCACCTTCGTTCGCCATTGTTGACCATCAAAATATGTATGTATAAATATAAAATATATACATGTATGATGTACATGTGTCCATATATACATATGTATATATTTGCATTATATAAACATATATACATATATGCTAATTTATTAATTTTAATAAAATTTAGTTAAAAACAAAAATAAAAAATAAAAATTTTAATTTTAACAATTTAAAATAATTTATACAAGTGTGATAATTTTTTAATTTGAATTTATGAGCTAGTAACTAAATTTTTATTAATATATTAATTAAATAATTTAATATTACAATTATTAAGAGGTGTAAATGTATATGCAGATTCAATAAAAAAAGTTAATAAAATAATATAAATTTAAATTAAAAATTAATATAAATAATAAAAAAATATATGGGATCATATTATTTATTCCCATAAATATTATTTTTACATCCTTTTACCTTTTGGTAATTACACAACACCCTTGATGGCATTTTTATTATTACAAAACTAAATTAAAGTTTGACCAAGTCAACAGAAGCATTTTGAAATTTTAAAAGGATGCTAGGGGTGATTTATATAATTTTTTAAAAGATATGGATAATTCATATAAAATAACAATAGATGAGGGAGTGTAAATATAATTATCCCAAAAACAAATATTGGACAATTCAAAAACATCAAAGATAAATTTCTTGAACATTTTTGAGTGATGCGATCTCAATTGATCCATCAAGATAAATCACTGATGAAATCTACTATGATTAGTTTTTTGTTACGTGTATAGTATATAAAGGTACACAATTATGATTGGAGTTGGAACTTATGAGTTCATCTTGTTGAAAGATTAATCTTTATATTTATCTATCCCTTCTACTTTTATCCACGTTTTTCTATTTTTTAATATATCGAAAAGAAATATTTTTTATGAGATTTTTGCTGTGGAGAAAATGAGAGATATGTGGGAGTTGTGCATTATAAAATTGAGGTAAGAGTTAGACTCTTTATCTTTAAAACAATTATTGCGCCGCTCTGGTACTAACGGAAATGATAATTGGTCTCCCAAGGTACAACGACTTATAATTTCAAAATAGTTACAGTACAGACTTTGAGAACAACGAACCAAAAAATGTTTCGGAACTCTCTTAATAAAACTATTTCTACAAAATGTTCTTATTGTCTAAGAATGCTACAGAATGCATTAAAAATGAAGTGAATAGGGGGATCTATTTATAGAAGTTGGAAAGGCATTATCCAATGGATGTGTTTAATCAGAAAAGATGTATTTGAAAGGTTATAGACTTTTCCGAATGGACGTATCGTTTAACCAAAAATACATACAGTTTCACTTAAATGTACGATTATTTCACCAAACGGTTTCATCCAATAAACATATCATTTCAACCAAAGGACATACTTATTCAGTTGATTAGACACGATTGGATGATGATTGAACACCATCAACTATCATCCACGTGTAACGAGTTTGTTGTGCATCGCACATTTTAACCAGACATTTGTTACGATTTAATCTGATCAAAATAAATTTATTTATCGTTCATAATTTTTCAGCAATTTTTCTACCAGACTTGCATCCCATCAATCTATTTATTAAAAAGTGTAGAAATTGAAACATTGGCAACACATGTATACAAGTGAGATCAAGAGTATGATAGCACGTAACATATATTTTTTTCATCATAGATGCTCTCATCCCACATCTAGGATGTAACTAATATTCGATCAGAATAAGAACGAAAGAATTAAACCCCTCTCAACAAGTACAAGACTCTAAAATTTCAAACCCTACTCATCTTAAAATTCAAGGCACTTTCTACTGAACCAACAACTTGTCAGCAAAATGAACGACAACAAGTAGGTATATGAAAATCAACATATAACAACTAATTTATGAATGTGTCACAATTTTGAGACAAGAAATGGTAAGTATTTGTGGTTGGTGTTTGGACATATAAATGCAGGATTGTGTGGAGAGATAGTGAGTGTGTGGTTCTTCTAAGCTGCACACAGCCCACCCCAAGTAATATTAGTAAAAGTTGAAGTCGTTCTCACTATAAAAGAGTTTGATGTTAATGGCTTTTAAGGACCACTATTCCGATGAAAACACGTTTATGTCTAATCCTACACGCAATTGAGGTTCTTACAAGTTTCATATATTGGATGTGTTTGTGTGTGAACTTTTTTTGAAAAGCTTTTGGTTTGGACTTTAATTTTATTATTTGAATATATTTGAGTAATATTAGTAATAATTGACATTATCATATCACAATCTCAACGATCTTTTATGAAGTTTGGCATAGTTAGGAATACTTTTTTGTTATTTGAAAAATTACAAATATTCCCCTGATATTTGATGAAATTATGTAATATTTGAACGGAGGTATAAAATTGTCAACTTTGTCCTTAGTGTATTTTTTAAATTAAAAACTTATATAAAAAATCAAATGGGATGAAAACTTTTTATAAATTATAAAAAAATTATCCACTTAGTCCATAAAAAAATAAAAAAATTATAATTTTTAATCCACAAGGACATTTTGGTCCATTCATCGGAAGAAATGGATGAACGCCTAACATATTGGGCTAATTATTAGATAACTGTTAAAATCAATGGGGTATTGGTAAATTTTTGAACAAGGAGGAAGTATTCATAATTATACCAAACTTTAAGGGAGATCGTTGTAATTTACCCTATTTAATAATACATGGTTATTTCAACATGATCTTTCTTTTATTACAAAAAAATCAGATGGTTTCGACTTTGATCATATCATCATATCGTAGGATCTATACTGTTACCATAATTCACTTATAGTAGTATTTATAAATTATCTATCAATACAGTTTTCGCATCAACAAACAAAATTAAACCTATTACCACAACTTTTCTTCCCCCCACCCCCAAGAAGATGGTTAGGTGAGAAATGAGTTGAGATTTCCCCAATCCCATTGAACTAGAGGCATGATTAGGTGTGCTAATATTTTTTTTTTAAAACCATCAAATATATATAACTAAATCAAGTTGGGACATCCATCCTCAAAGTGTTCAACAAACGGTGAGGAGGTTCAATACCCTCTAAAGTGGACAAATCAGAACTAACAAGAACATGTACAACCATGTTTGCTGCGCGTTTCGCAAAGCAAAAATAAAAAACAACTCCAAAAAAACACCATAGGGCGAATGTCATGAATTATAGGTGGGCTAATATTTAGTACTTGAATCTTGGTTAGGTCAAACAATTATTTAATTTAAGAATCTAGATGTAGGTGCAAAAACATGGTACATTAGTACCCTTACATTATGTTCTCTTAAAAACAAATTCAAAAGACTCAAATAAAATTGCAATCATCGTGCATTCTGATAAATTTTTCTCAATCATACTATCACTGTCGATCAATAATTACATTATTATATTAAAAATAATATAATAATTGACTTATTATATAGAATAATACGATAATACCAGCCAAACATGCAAAGAATTTTAGTTCTTTCGTTCTCGTTTCATTTCAAATATAATTAGTTTATCTACACTGTATAATCGGAACAACTATTGTAAAAACAAAAAATCAAAATTAAAGTATGATTGGGATAATAAAAAGAGGTAAACTTGACAATGAAGTGATCCAAAAATCACATCACTCCCTCCACCATCAAATGATGTGAAAAGAAATATGAGTAAGGAGATTGGAAAGAAGAGAGGAGAGGAGATGAGTGGGGTAGGATTGCCCCTTGTCCTCACAAATCCCACCCACCACCAATGGTCATTATACAAAGCAATCCAGACAAAAAGCCACTCTCCACATTTCTGGAGAATATGCCGTTTTGACGGTCCACAATCACTCTCCTCTCACCCCCCCCCCCCCACCCACTTCCCCCTCCTCTCACTTTTAAAGAAAATATTGTATTGAGATTTTTGCAAAAGTCCAATGAACTTACTATGTTTTTTATATATGTCGCTATCATATAAAATACTTTATGCATTTTATAAGTTGGCATATTTTTAAAAAATATTTATGAAGTTTATAAGGAATTACATTTTATTTTAAAAATAAATTATTAATTTTTTTTAAAAGAATGAAATTGAAAATAATTATTAAAATCTTAAAAATAATTTAGGAACTTTTATTTATATAAAAATTGTGTAATGACTTATAAGTTTTATAAGAATATATTTAAAATTGTCCAACTTATGGTAAAATTAACTATTAAATCAAGTTCCTTTAAAAAAAATTAATTCCATGTAATTACGTCTACTCAAAAATTAAATTTACTCCCTCTTTATTTAAGTTTATTATCAATAAAAATTGAAATAACATATTAATATTTATTTTGTAAGTATATATAACATCGTTATTAATATAATAAATAATGTATAAAGCATTATTTTTTAATTTAATTTGAATAAGATATGTATTCATAATTAATGCATTAAAAGAATTATCAAACAAGTTTTGTATGTAAAATTGTAAGATAATGATAAATTTTAATATAAAAAAGACACTATTGGCCTCAATAAAATAAACATATTATTAAAAATTATTCATGTAGATATTGCGTGCGATCGTATCTAATATTCAATAATAGAATATATTTTCATTATTTATTAAAATATTACACGTGGCATTACAATCATTGCTAATTTAAGATTGGATTACATGTCAAATCATTTGGGAGATAATCCTGTGCTTTGCACCACATTCTTGGGCGATGACTGTGCTAAATGTCATTGGATTATTGGGTACTTAGCCCATCAAAGAAGAATGATTGGATAATTAGCATCAATGATTCTTTCTTCACTAAATTAGTGTCAAGAACTTTTGTGGAGGGATGAGATGCTCTTAAGGTGTGAAAACAACTAACACATAAGTGGCAATATATATTTTATTTTTTTTAAATAATTGGAGTTTTATAATATTAGAATTATTAATAAATATAATAATGTATTAATTAAAATAATATATAATCTTATGTTATAAACAATTAATTTCTAAATAAAAATACATAAAATCGTCATATAGAGATGAAAATCAAAGATTGTTTGGCTGAGCTTATAAGTTTTTCAAAATATTTTATAAGATATTTAGGAATTTATAAATTCTATAACACTGTTTGATATTCTTTTTTCTTTAAAAATTTATAAGATATCAAAAAGAAAATATTTAAAATCTTAAAAAAAAAATTTTTTAAAAAAAAGTTCAAATAGTATCTTTCTATAAAATCTTTTCAGCTCTTTAATCATATCCAAAATACTTTCAGAATATTTATTGATTTTTTACTTTTACCCTTCGTATAATTAGTGCTTCTCCTAAAGCAAAAATGGCTGTTCATATAATTTTAAATGGATATATTTTAATTTAAATATTGCATCTGACACACATGCGACTGAAAATAATTTATTTTAATAAAAGAAATTGTTGATAAATTGTGGAGGGGCAAGAAAGACTTTGTGGATGGGATTGATTCCCAACACAAGAGATGGTGATGAGAACACGGTGCTCCACCGAAGCACCAGAATATTTCCCTGCTCGCTCAAAATTGGTGGCAATTCAGGAAAATCTTATTGGACAATAAACAAACAAAACCCTCAGTGCTACGTAAACCAAAACAGCTTATAACGTCTCCTCACTCCCCATCTTCAAGAGGAATTCCATTATCTTCTCTCAATTCTCTCCCCTTTGTATACGGGCTGAGCAGCCTCCATTTGTGGCGGAGACGGAGGCGGATCAGGCTCCTGTTCCTTCACGGAGATGGCGGCGGTGC
This sequence comes from Sesamum indicum, assembly GCF_026168435.1. Classification (NCBI taxonomy): domain Eukaryota; kingdom Viridiplantae; phylum Streptophyta; class Magnoliopsida; order Lamiales; family Pedaliaceae; genus Sesamum; species Sesamum indicum. The sequence goes on along the minus strand of NC_142664.1, from coordinate 19,807,277 downwards.
AGGGTGGCAAATGCTCGGATTACTCTGCCATGGACGATGGCCGGAGCTCGGGGACGTCCTCGGAGGTCAGTGGTGGTAAGGGATTCATGCTGTTTGGGGTGAGAGTTATGATGGAGGGATCGTTTAGGAAGAGTGCTAGTATGAATAATTTGGCTCAGTATGATCAGCAACCCCAAGACTCGAACAATGATGTCGCCTCCGGCTATGCCTCCGACGACGTCGTCCATCCCTCCGGCAGGAGCCGTGAGCGGAAGAGAGGTATTACTCTCGAACACGCAGTGAAATAAATTGGAGTGATCGAACTGAACTAATTTTTGCATGTTGGACGAAAATTTGGACTGAAGAAACACCATACTTTGACCAATTTTTATTTTTTTTGTCCCCTGCGATTTTGTGTTACTGAAGTTCATGAGATCAATTTTGTGGATATTGACTTGTGAATTGGGAATTCGTTACTCATATTATAATATTAGGGGTGCCATGGAGTGAGGAGGAGCACCGGCTGTTCTTGTTGGGGCTGCAAAAAGTGGGGAAAGGAGACTGGAGAGGAATTTCAAGAAACTATGTGAAAACAAGAACACCTACTCAAGTTGCAAGCCATGCTCAGAAGTACTTCCTCCGCCGGAACAACCACAACAGGCGGCGCCGGAGATCCAGTCTTTTTGACATTACAACTGATGCGGTAATCTCATTCATAAATTACTATATGTGGAGTACTATTTGCTCTGTCCATTGTTTTGCTTGCAAAACAGAATTTAAGTCTCTTAAACATCAAGTTGATTCCATGATTATGAGTTCATTCCATACAGGATTAGTTGCTCTCAGGGATTATGAACAGACTTAATGGGCTATTTTGGATTTATGTTCATTTTGTTTTACATGAATAATTGCATTGCATCTTGGGCTTAATATTAAGATTATCAGATACCTTAACTTTATTTGTTGAGTCATAGGTCATTGAAGTTTAGATTCATTGCACGTGACAACGATAAAAAAGTTAGTAGTCCACAACATAAAGCTAGTAATTTATGGTGACTAGCAAACTTTATTGTTAGTAGTTTGTTTCTTTGGTGCTTCTTTTGTTTTTCGTTTTCTTGACTTTCTGTCATTCTCTCGTTAATAACAGGTTGTGGGTTCTGCAATCGAAGACCAAATGCATCAAGAAAACTCACCACAGCCTCCAATAGCACAACAACAGAACCTCAGCAAAAATCTGGAGAAATTTCCCATGTCAACTTATCCTGTGGCTATCACACCTCTAGTGGTTCCAATCACAAGTGAAAATCACGTAGAAAATCGAACACTTGGACAAGTCAATCAGCTCAACAATTCACCCAGGCCCATCAGGCCAATCCCTATCTTACCAGTCCCTCCATCTTCCAAAATGGCCAATTTGAACCTAAACAAGACCACAAGCCTTCAACCTCCATCTTTATCACTTAACTTGTCGATATCGTCACAATCACCTCCTCCGCTACCTCCATCCAGTCAGGAACCACCACCACCACCACCATCCAATCAGCAATCACCACCTGCACGGCACACGTCGACTTTCCAAGCAATGCCTGCTAGCTTCAATGAGAGTGGTGGGGATAGCATCATTAGTGTTGCTTGAAGGGAATTTGTTGATAATATTGATAGTGATTTCTGTGTTGTAGAGTGGGGGAATCTGTTGCACTACTCCTTTAAGTATTCTAATCTTATTTTCAACTTTTTTGAAAGAAAAAGAAAAAAAAATGGTTGGATTAGTTAGCTTGGACTAGATTTATGGGGATTATATTATTTGTTGGGTGGATAGGTGATGTCTTCTTGTACAGGGTAAGAAGATTGTGAAAGTTGATGTCATTTTCAATAGTTTGGGGCCGTTGGATTCCTGTTTTGTTCTTGTCTGCAGTTTAAATACTCATGTGGGGATAATTTATTCAAGTTAGGTTTCATCTGCCTTTTCCTTGTATTTATGTCATTTTCTCAGCATATGGAAATTAGAATTTTTATATTAAGGTTTTGGGCCAACAATTTTGTCAACCTCAACTGAAATTGTTTCTATTGCATTTTGTTATTGGTCACCTGTATATTGCAGTACGCATTTTATAATTATGTTGCTTTCGAGATGCAATCAGGAATAGTTCTTCCGGGGAAAATGCAAGCGGAAGACATGGGGTATATGCAAAATATCCGTATAAAGATGGTGTAATTCACACGCTACCCCTATGATTTTTTATAATTTTCAAAAATAAAATATTATTTTACGTATAAATATATATATTAATATTTATCATTCCCAATCTTGATCGCCACCCCTCCTCTTCCTCCCTCACCCCCCATCGCCCACCCTCCCCCTCTAGCTCCGCCTTTTTCTCTCTCTCTCTCTCTCTCTCTCGCTATATATATATATATACGTACACACATGTACTAGTTGTTCTCTGCACATTGTTTGTTAGCCCGTCGAGATATGCCACACAAGTGCATTGCCCATGTGTATAGTTGCCGTACATTAGAATGCACTGACACTTCGAAAAGTTACCGAATGCAGTGTTGAATATGTGTCGGACATAAACATAGCTCGAACATGCTTTGGACACCGCTTCAGTATGTTTCGAAAATAAAAAAATTAAGAAAAAACAGATACGGCTTCAGACATGCCCAAGGACGTGTCTGACACGTTTTAGGACACATTAAGGGTTATTTTATGATTTTAAAAAAATTTGAGCAAAGCCTGAATAAGTTTCTTTTTACTCTTCAATCAGTTGACTTATCTTCTTCTCTCTCTCTATCTTTTTTCTTTCTCTTCTTTCTCACTTTCTCCGTCAAAACTCTGATTTCGTGGCTACTGTAGCGGTTTGATCTGAATAGTTTAGGATGGTTCGACTTGAGTGAAACTAATTTTCCTTGAAAGCATTCGTAAGCTATCCTTTGGATGACTAGAAATTTGGATGATTTAACTAATTATATATGTATTTTGAAATAATATATTATGGTTAGGAACTTAAAAGTAAGACATCCTTATATTATGCTTATTTTGATATTTTGATATTGCATATATTGATTCTATGAGAAGTTAAGTATATATGTTATAAAAAATATATTATTTATAGACGTGTTAGTGCCGTGTCATGTCTTATTTTTTTTTTTTAAATTGTTTGTGTCGCTGTGTCCGTATCGTGTCGTGTCCTATTTTTTCTTTTAAATTTTTCGTGTTGCCATGTCCGTGTCTTGTCGTGTTCGTATCGCTGTATCCATGTCTATGCATCATAGGCCACAAATAGGCGCCCGATTGCCCATGCCAACACATACTTGTGCATTCGCCTGTTGACTTCCCACATGTCCAGCACGTCGGTGAGACACCAATCGCTATGCCCACAATAAGCCAACACTGACTACCAACTACCAAGGCCTGCACGTCCATCTACTATGCAGTCTGTCGTGCACCGTCACCTAACTATTCCTCAACTGCCAACTACGTACCATGTGTTGTCCATTAGCTGTCATGACACCAACACTTGTTAACAGTCTGCTAGAGCCTGTTCACTCTTGCATATGTCTCATGCTAGCCGACCCTGCCGGCACTCGCTGTCGAGTCTAATGCGCACGCCAACCGCATTAAACCAAACTACTTTTCAAGGGGATTATACTAGTCCATAAATGCGGATTTTTTTTCTTTTTCTGTTTGCCTCTACAGAAAGATCAAAATTTGTTGAATTTGCAGTATCTTAAATTGGGATTTAGTAGAGGGAAAGGGAAGAATAAACAAAACATTCTAAAATTAAAAAATATTGAACAAAATGTAGTTTAAAATTAAAGTTAAGAAATTAAAATAATTTGAATTTAGAAGTACTCAATTAAATTGATGGATAATGTTACATGCGTATTGTACTTCCTGTCTCATAGATTTATTGTAAGTGGTGAGAATTGGCCAAGTGAACTTATCAATCTAAGAGGGCTTGTAACATGCGATTATCTGCCGACCAAAATCCATATTCAGATTCGTCAACCTCATGAAAACCCTAATTATATTTTCCTAATTTGTTACTTTCTTCACAGCGATTACTGTCTCATAACATTGCAGAGGTCGTAAGCCATAAAGAATGGTTCTTATATTAATTACAAAAGGTTTATCATTAGTTATCGAAGTCAAGATTGAGTTAAATCATCCTATTTCATTAATCTCAGCATGTATGGTATGGGATATATCGATACGGATACATACATTAGCTCAGAATTGAGGATGATTGGAATTCAAAGAAGTCATCGAATGGAGACGAGAAATTTGAACAACGTAGAAGTCTAGAGTTTCTCAATCCTAAATAAGGACTGTAATTATAGGTGAGCCATTTTTGCCCTGCATCTTTCAAATTGTGCGCGATTTATGCCCTCTGACCAAATTATGACCATTGTGCCCTTTTGGTAATAACGCTCTTGTAATCCATTTACATGCTCTTAGTTTGAACCAACATGTTTTTGAAAATAAAATTAAGTCTTCATAAATTCATAAACTTTTTGACCGCATTGTTCTCGGGTTTTCTAAATTCTCGATTTTACAGACTTCTTTCAACCACACTATCGCAGCAGGTGGTTCGCAGGCACTTGATTCCTTCAGTAACAAATAGCACAATCCTGTTTCATTTCCTACCTTAGGGCATAGAAGACACTCCAATATAGAAGTCTGATAGAATTTTGGACAACATTTGGGTAGTAACCTAACTTTTATTGAAGAAATATATGAAATATTACATATATATATTATTTTCTCCATTGTAGGAGACAATTGTTTAGCCTCTCATACGAAAGAGGCTTTGGCTTGTCGGGGAAACACCATAAAACTGAGAATTAGAAACTACAAAAACTTGAAAGCTTAAGCTATTATGCTTTGAAGAGTTGGAGAAAATCTCTGACTTTCCCTATTTGCTTCATTGCTTCCTTATTTATAACCGTTTGTGGACTTCAAACTTGTTTTTGATGATATCACTACGTTCGTCATCACTTTGTCTTTTCTGGATAACGTCATTGCGTTCGTCATCCCCTCGTTCTTTCTAGATGGTGGTCATGATGGCTTCTCGGCAACCCATTTATCTATCAACTTTTTGATGTTTCAGAAGTCAATAACATCCAAGTGGAGTATGATGCCGTATGGATGCAAGGGCTGGAGCATTGTCCTTGCCCAAGGTGTATATTTAGGCTCTTTCCTTGGATTTCTCCCTGAATTTTCTCTAAGTCTGGTTCCCACAAACATTGGTGTTGTATTGGTGTGGAAATTTGTACTTTCTCTCATTGGATGATCCTGTGAAAGATCATTGAAACCTATACTTCCCTTCGGCAGTGGTAGTGCTGGAGTGATTTTGTTGATTTGAATATTGACTAAATCTACAATCTCAAGTTGGAAAAATCATTCAACCAATCCTTGTAAGTCTGATAGATCCGCCTTTGTAATTTCCAAACTTCTCGAATCATATCGTCTCTTATCTACGGCTTTGGATCTTCGTTATTGTTCCAAGGGCGTTCCTGATCCTCTCTTGTCTGGATCTGGATGTCTCAGGTTTTTTTCTTTAATTTCTCTTTAGATCCGCAAATTTTGTCTTCAGATCTGTAAGATTTCTTGTGTAGATGTGGAAGGATCTTAAGGATCTCGTCAACCTTTTGGCTCAAGGTTTCTATTTTCATAAGTATATGAATTAACATATGTCCATATTCTTGAATTGTCTTTCAAATTTCTCTCAGATCTTGAGAGATCTTAGAGGTATCGGACTCGATTTCTTTCTAATCAGTCCCTTTAATCATAATTTATAGAACTGTATTAGTGAAGGAAATTACCCGTTCCGTTTATCTTTGCTGGTAATCTACCATGGACTTTGATTGCTTGTATGTCTTTCACCCCATTTCCTGGTAGCACCTTCTGGATATTTGATGAATTCTCCATCATTGTTTTTGTTCCTCCTTAACAAGAGGTTCATGATCCGATTTTGTGGCTTTTGTTAAAATTCTTAGGACGAAATTCTTTCTCTGTTTTTCCACAATCTGGAAATACTCCAGATTGTCACTCGAACTCTCATTCGGGGTTTTAAGATAATCTTCTCCCTTTTTTAGAATTTCCATAAACAATCTCCATCTTCGATCTTTCACAATCTGAAAGTATTCCCCGTTGTAACTCGAACTTTTGTTCGATTCCACTTTCTTAAAGAGTTCATCCGTTAGTGGAAAAAATATCTAAATGCAATATAAACAAATATTTTTTTTAATAGACTTAGGTTCTGATGTCATTTTAGGAGAGCATGGTGCAACAAAATATTAAAATTGCGAAACAGGAATAAACTGCTCTTTTTAAAGCTATAGAGGGGTAAAATTATCCATAATTTATTCAAATTTAGTCAGCCGGCAGTAACTACCACATTTTTTAAAGTACGAGGCAAAATTGCCAAGATCAAACTTAGAAACCTTAAAATGCTATCCTAAGTTACAGATCAATTTTTGCAATTTACCCTCTTGGGACGTGAATGAAGTTTTTCCCTATTCAAAACTATAATAGAAAAGGACTATACAACGACTCAAATATTTAAATTGTAAAACAACAAAAGGCTAATATCATTTACTTCCCTATATATATAAATAAATATAATTATTATCCTGGACAACATATACGTATATACATAAAGCAAGCTATATATTCAGTTGTTGAGAGAAGGATTGGGTGGTGGAGGCAACACCATAGGAATAAAACCAGTGGATGGAGCCAACGTATATTCGCGAGAGTTCTTCTCATGGAACCTTCTTATGTAAGCATTAGCCTTCCCATCTGTGTTCATCTCACTCTGCAGGTTCCTCCTGTGGAACCTTCTGATGTAATCCGAGAAACTTCCATCATCCACACTATCATCAAAGATCACATGATCATCATCTCCTGCTGCACCCTGCTCCATCACATAGGATTTACTCAGCAGAGCCTGTGACTTCTTGCTTCTGCTGAGATTTGATGAAAAACCGGTGAAGGGGTCGATCGGAACAAGCCCGACCGCCCCGTTCTTGGCTTGCTTATCGCCTAAAGTCATGGTTGCTAGAGAAAATGATGAGAATTTGATGATGTTGAGCATCATCTGCATGGAGTTCTCACACACTGACTTCTTTTCCTGCATGCTCTTTTGTGTCATTGCAAATCTATGTTTAGCTTGTTTTCTTGTCAAGTGTACCTTTGCAAAAATATGATGAATTTATATGTAGGAGTAGCTAGAAGGGCTTCCAATGTTTTTGCGTAATTACAGAGACACCTCCTAAAATTTGAACATGTTACAAAACAATTCATTAATTTTGAGAAATTACACTTACAGCCCGTTTGTTTTGTCGTGTTTTAAATGGTAGCTTTACCCTAAAGACTAGATAGTCAAGGAGAATTGTGGGGAGTAAAAATAAAATTGAGGACAAAATTGAAATTTCACCTCCAAGCACTGCAAGATGTCATGAAGGAGTGATATTACTGGATCGCCCTTAAGCTTATTATATAGCCACAAGTAGAGAGTTAGAAGACGAAATATTACATTCTTATGATAAATAAAGATGGTAGCATGTGTAAAGACTCTATTTAGGAATTAGGAGTGAGCTGATTAATTCGCAAACTAAGAAGACTCTTTATTTTTGAATTAAACTTGCGATCATTCAAAAGTAGTGTTACAGATTGACCTGATTATTTATTTTTATAATATAATGTACGCCCGTGTAATTTTTCAATAATGGGGTCGAAGTTCTTTGACAATAGGCATAAACTTCAGGGGGTTAATGTAAATTTTTTTTTGGAAATTTAAAAACTTAGGGCTGAACACTTATTTGTGTAAGAATCAAGGGTCTTTGGTGTTAAAAGAAATAAATAAATAAAGGGTCCTTTTGTAATGATTTATTGAAGCATGAATGTCAAAAGAGACAAGTATACAGAAGAATCAATCTTTCTTGAGAAAAGCTAACATGATAATAAACACATGGAGAATTTATATTCCACTATTCATCTTGGCCAGCTATCATGGGATCACTATGACAGAATAATATCAACACAATAAGTTTGATGGGCAAAACAAAGCAGTTGCTTTCATGGCATCAATCCGAATCAAACTGATCAGTTGAAAAAGTAGTGAGTATTTGAGCACAAGACGAAATGCTAAAAGACAGATTCTAAACCATATATACTTTCTAGTTTGTTGGGAGAAAAAAATCCAAATTAAAAATATAAGATGCGCAACAATATGATCATTTCTCCAGATGTGGGATTTGAGACAAGCACATGACCTCATTATCACCAGAATGTTCAATTTGATTTCATGAGCCTCACAAGTTATCTTTAGATAGACGTCTCATGAAAAAGAAGAGGTTTCGGAGTTTATAAACTGCACAAGCCCCTTATTTGCAATCGATGTGATTTGGGTGCCAATGTTATTATGCGGAGGCTTGGTACAAGCACATGACATCATTCTCACCCGAATGTTCAATTTCACGAGTCTCACAAGTTTATTCTAAAAAAACACATTTAATTAGAGAGAAGAGATTTGGGATTTATAAGTTGCACAAGATTCTCCTTTGTGATCGATATAGTGTAGATCTAATATTATCAATGAATTTAAATTTTTTAATATTTTGTATGCAGTCATTTGTCATTGTCTGAAAATGAATAGGGTCCAATTTGAACCCAATGGGCAGCTATGGAGGTGGATTTCTATTTCAACTTTAAGATAAATGGACATCAAGTAAAGAAGGAAGGACAAGATTCTGAATAGTTAGTCACTTGTAAGCATGAGCTTCTTAATATTAATTTTTGTGGGTTAAAAAAAAAAAATAGGGATTGTATAAAAGTGGCTTTTTTGTGTTCCTTTATCTTTGTTCATGATGTTATCTCTAGTGCTTCTTCCCCACCATTTACATGGAATCTAAGGACATATTGTTTGGTAGCATAGAAAGGGTTCTTTATAATTAGTTGGATAAAGAGCTCATCAATTTACTTTTCTAAATTAAATGGATATATTTATAATTAAAACTATTTATAGACATTCTTCGCATCTAATTAGGACATAAAGCTAATGTCAGTCCTGATGTAAGTTTATGAATTGTGTATCATATAAAATAAAAATAATTTTAAAATTATGATATGTCCATATAAATATTGATATGTGCAAAGGCCCATTTTGCATTTGTGCCCTTGGATGAAAAACCGAAAAAGGCCAATTTCAAACAAGATTGCGTGTTCTGGAGATGGATTGGCCCGACCCAACTTGACGATTCGCGAATTTGGTCTTTTGGGTTCAGGTTACCTAGCCCCATCCCTTGAAGTCCCGGTGTCATTTGTACATTGGATGCAAGCTATAAATAGTATTCCAGTCCAATATTCAAGTATCTAAAAATTCTTTTACTGTAATTATTCAATTCTGATCGTACAATCTAGTAGATCGTATCCCTAACTTGACTGTCAAAGTGTTTTTGTTGGAAGCAACCCAACACCTCTTATGCGTGTTGTTGATTTCAAGCTTATTTCCTACTAACTCGAGAGGATCCTCCATGACCAATTGGCCTCATCAAATGTTATTCAACCTCTAGAATAAGCCAACATCTCGAATCTCTAATATCTGATGTAATTATTAATTATTCTTCGATCATATGATAAATATATCACTTTAATTTTTCTCAAATATTATGAGCTCAGACATTTAATAATTTGACTATCTTTCTAGTAAAATAATAAGAGCTAATCATTTATTAAAAGGATAATGGGGCAATAAAAATTCATATTTATTGTAATATTAAGATTCAGAATTTTATTAATATTAAAATTATTAAAAAAATAATTTTAAAAAGTTAGCCAACATATTAATACTATATTTAAGGATAAATCACAACGAGCTTTTTGAAATTTAACATAATTATGAATATTTTTTCATTGTTTCAAAAATTATTAATATTTTGATATTTGATAAAATTATATAATCATAAAATTACATAATTCTTGAATGTAGGTTCGAACTATCAACTTTACCCTTACTATATTCTTTTTTTTTAAAATTATAAAAAAATTAGACGAAGTGGATGAAAAAAATTAAAAAATTATAAAAAAAATTATCTACTTAGTTCATAAATTTTTTAAGAAAAATTTAAAAAATAAGTAAAATTATAATTTGTAGTCCACATTAGTATTTCGATCAATTCATAAACAATAATGAATGAGAATCTAATAAAAACTAACATATGGAGCTAATTGTTGAACGACCGTTAAAATAAAGGGTATTAATAATTTTTAAAATAATAAAAGAATATTTGTAATTATGCAAACTTTAGAGGAGCTTGTTATAATTTACCCAATATTTAATAAGCTAACTGTGGGATTATCAAACACTGAAGGGGCCAAAATAGAATAAATTGAACATTATGGGGACCTATATATAATATTTCATAATTCGAAAGAGAGATCTACGAACTCCATTAACCCCAAGATTTCAACAGCAGAGGAGAAGAAAATACAGAGACGAAAATGCTTTACTCAGCTACATCGCCATTGATTCTACCACTGCTCTTCTTTCTATTTCTGTTCGACTCCACACGTTTTTCGTTAGCTGACAATTCGTAAGTCTAAATCTTTTCCGTTTTATGTGAAGTTCTGATTTTTATGTAGTACGAGTTTTAATTTATTTGTGAGATTTGATTTTTTGAATTAATGATTGTTGAGATTACAGAGAATTAAGAACAGTAAAAGGGAGAACGCTGATGGGTTTTAAGGAGACACCGGGTGGAGGAAATGTCACCTTTGATTGCTCTCCTTCGGGCCCTTGCATACCCTGCTCTCGCTCTGAAAAGGTCCATTGTAATTTCTTGGGGTTTTGGTTTTATTATTTATTTGTTGTGATTTGTGCTTCTGCCGATTGGTTGGATGCTTTTTGGGGTGGTCAATGTTGAAAAATGAAAAGGGTTTGTATATATGATGGTATAGTTTCAAATTGATCGGATCATTTGGGCTATGTAGCTTATTTGAAGAGGAAATTGTCTAAGTGCAATTGATTTTCGCTGGGATTCTTCCAACTTAGGTCCTCATTTTCAATGCATTATGGTTGTCTAGGTAACTCCTTAGACATGTTAAAGTAGATGGAAAGGAAATATGTAGATGATTTTTATTTAATTTGTGACAATGCTACTAATACTTGAGCATGGTGCTTTGATTTAGAATTAAGATTTTGCTGAATAAATGTTTGTCTTACACAAGAAAAGTTTGATTCTGTTTCTTAGAGTGACGAAAAATACCGCTGTGGTGAAACTGGATATCGCATTCGTTTGAAATGTTTTCCCTCTGGATCTGGTTCAAAAGATTCAGAAAGCATAAAAGAACAGAAGCCACGAGCTACCCTCGAGGTCACGGATTTGGGTGTTAACCAGCACGACACAGACGTAATCATTTCTGCGATGAGGCAAAGAACATTACTAGATCATTCATCCAAATCAAAAGGTCGATCAAATGCTTATGTCACTTACAGAAGTTGCATACCGGCAGTAAATGAAGAAAAAATATCTGTACTAGGTTTTGAGGTAAGTTCATATCGCTTTTGTGCATTCTATACATCACTTTGTCCAACTAACAGAAATGTCACTTATCCATTTGGACAATATCAAAATAAAACATTGAAGCTTATACACTCAATGTGTACAAATGTCCATGATGTTGAGAATGACTTCTAAAAATTGGGGCTTTAAGCTAATATGCCACGGAACGAAGCTCAGGAGAGTGATCGTGTAAGACAATTGAGGGTTGTACATGAGATATGTGGGAATGATGGATTGTTGGAGCTATGTAAAATGTTAATGGAGTTTACTGCAGTGAACAGATCTTCCCGAGACAATTTTGATTGAACGTAGATGTATTTGATCCGACTTCCTGTGTAGGTACTATGCCAGGTTTGAGGGGAAAAAAGGGCTAGGTTATTTTATCACATATGTATTCTAAGACTGCTGACCATGATATAGACTACTGAAGGAGATTCTAGTGGATGCCAAGGACCATGAAGGTACTATGAAGGTTAGCTTTTGTTGTCCATGGACGATTAGTGAAGAAGTATTTCTCAAGTGTCGTGGTTTGTGCAACATGTAGAGTATGAATTTTGGCACATGAGACTGGAAATCTGAAACAAGTTATAAGCAGAGGAATTATAAGTAGTTGGAGCAATAACAAGGTTCTTGACGTATTTCAAGTTGGTATTGAACTGATTGAATAAGAGTTAATGGAGGCTGGAGATCAAGAATTATCTAGAATGGAAAGGTTTTGTTCTCAGGCTCAATATC